>NW_007115472.1:311615-355805 GCF_000164805.1 Carlito syrichta
CCTGGGCAGCGAGACCTCATCTCTACAATAAATCAAAAAATCAGCCGGGCCTGGTAGCGCATGCCTGTAATTCTGGCTGCTTGGAAGGCTGAGGTGGAAGGATCGCCAGAGCCCAGTAGGTCGAGGCTGCGGTGGCCGGGAGCAGCGACTGCACTCCAGTCTGGGTGACAGAGTGAGATTCCAACTCAAAAAAAAAAAAGAAAGAAAGAAGCAAGGTGGAGTCAGGGTGGCCATTTTAATGTCAGTGGTTGTCACCTTTGAAGAGGTGGTGTTGCCCGCTGTCTGGGCACTCCAAAGGGCCCCAGAGTAGGAATTAAAGACATTGCCTCTCCATGTATTTGAAATTCAAGGTACAGTCATTTCAATTAAATATTTTTAAAGAGCCCGTATATTCTTCAAGTTAATTTCTGAGCTAAGATGCCCTCTTTTTCTGGTAAACTGTGGTGATGGGTTTTGCTTTATTTTTTAAAACTCTTTTCCCTGAGCAGGGGTCCCCCATCCCTGTGGCTTGTGCACATTCGAAACACTTAGGGTTTTGATGCCAAGTGGAGTTTGCAGTGTGTGACCTTAATGTTTCTGAAGATGCCAGGTATGTTGCCAGAGATTTGACAAAAAGCACTCTCCCTTCTCCTCCTTTCCCTTCTGTGTCCCACAGCTTTGGAGACAGTGCTGCTGCTGATGCTGGACATCGCCTTGTTTGGCTGGAAGATGCTCAGGCTCTGATGGGAGAAGCCTTCAGAATAGATAAGAAACCTGATCCTGCGAATTGGGAGTATAAGTCTCTCTACCGAGGGGACATAGCGAGGTATCCATCATGTTTTTCCTGATTTTCACTGTGGGAAAGTAACTTCGCGCTCCCCAGCGCTCTCAGCTTGGTGTTTCTGTGCTCATCCCCTTCTCTCTCTGTCTCTGTTTCTCTCCCTCTCTTTCTCTCTCTTTGTCTTTCTCTCTCCCTCCCTCTTTCCCTTTCTCTCTCCTTTTTTTTTTTTGAGTTGGTGTCTCACTCTATTGCCCAGGCTGGAGTGCAGTGGCACACTCATGGCCACCCCAGCATCCACCGTTGGACTCAGAAGATTCTTCCACCTCAGCCTTCCAAGTAGCTGGAGCTACAGGTGCATGCTGCCATGCCCAGCTAATTTTTTGATATATTGTTAAGACAAGGTCTTGCCAAGTTGCCCAGGCTGGTCTCAAACCCGTGGGCTCAGGCAAATTTCTTGGCCTCCCAAAGTTCTGGGATTATAGGCTGAGCCACCGAGCCTAGTCTCTGTCTCTCTCTCTCTCTCTCTCTCTCTCTCTCTCCCCCCCTCCTTCTTTCCCTCTCTACCTCCCCTCTCTCCCCCTCCTTCTCTCTTTCCCTTCCTCCCTCCTCCTTTCTCTCCCTCCCTCCCTCCCTCTTTCTCTTCCTCTCTCCCTTGCTCCCTCTTTCCTTCTTTCCCTCCCTCTTTCTCTCTCTTTCTCTCTTATAGATTCCATTGGGTTTTACTTGTTGTTGAGTTGTTTAGACCCACTTCTCATCTCATACCCTAAAATGAAGTCTTAACCCTAAGGTCAGGTCAGACAGATTTCATTTATCCCTGGTGCTTGGCACAGTGCCTGGCATAGTAGGTATTCAATAATATTCGTTGAATATATGCATCTGGCAATACCGTTCAATAATTGCGACAGGGTGTCTGGTAATCATTTGGTCTCACCTAGATGCCATTTTTAAAAGTTACAGAAGGCTTTTATGTATGCCATCGACAAAATAACATTTAACAGTAGTAACTTTTTCAAAATGTTCCCAGCATGCACTATCAGATAATCATAAATAAGTAGTGGTGTTTGCTTCAGGAATGAGCTTGAACTTTTCTCCTGTAATCTATCCATCAATATTATTGCAGTCCTTACTAGACCCTAAGACATTCAGCATGTCATAAGCAACTTGGGACATAAAGAACAATAGCACACGGGCTCCTTCCGAAACAACTCACAGAAAGCGAAATGGAAGGAGAGTCATGTGTCCTGGGTGGTGAGGACCAGAGGAGGCCTCAACCGTCATTCTTTATGGTGACGTCCCATGACCTTGCTGTACCTCCACATTTCCTTCGTCATCTCTCACCCTGAATTGTACTTCACCTCAGAGACAGTTTCCACTAACATTTCCTTTATGATTGGTTGATATCAATTGTTTTCCAGTGCCTACTTAACCTACCTACTGCTAAGTAAAACATCCTGGCTGAGAATAAGTGATTATCATATTTAAAATGTATTCGTACATTTTTGGATGTTTTTTTTTTGGATGTACATGTCGGGGTCTCACCCTGTCACCTAGGCTGGAGTGCAGTGGCACAATCACAGCTTCCAGAACCTTGACCTCCTTGGCTCAGCCTCCGTAGTAGCTGGGACTACAGGCTCACGCCACGATACCTGGCTGTCTAATTCTTTGATTTGTTTTTGCATTAAATTTTTGATTTTTTTTATAGAGACAAAGTCTTACTGTGTTACCAAGGCTGGTCTCGAACTCCTGGGCTCAAGTGATCCTCCTGCCTCAGCCTCCCAAAGTGCTGGGTTTACAGGTATGAGCCACCACGCCCAGCCTTGAGTGATTTCAGTACTCTCTGAAGTCTTGGTGCCACAGACCTGGTGGAGTCCCAGTAGAAGATGGGACACCACCAAACACTGATGGGGCATGTGGTCTGGAATGTGCTCCATTGTTGTCTTTTGGCTTGTGTTAGCCTGTCTGATCCTCACAGCTCTGTGAGGGGGAAGGAGAGCTCTCCTCGTTTTACAAATGGGGTAAAGGAGCCTCTTGGGGCTCGAGACACATGACCAGGGAGCAGCGGGGCTGGGACGGAGCCTGTAACTCTGGCTATCTGCAGGGACACATGAGGCAGGGTGTCTGGGGATGTTCCCGCATTGGGAAACAGAGGACTGTGGTTATCACTCTGATGAGGCAGCATAGTGAGACCCTCAGCTCTGTTAAATAAACATAAATAAATAATGGTCATGAAGGAGAGCAAACTGGCTTTTTTTTTTCCGCCTCAGAAAAGTGCAAAGCTAGGCTTTTAACTTAAAATGTGTTTCCTAGGGAATGACAGGCATACTTAGGACCAGTTAGTACTGTCCTATCTCATCATCTGTTAAGGTGGTTTTGAATCATAAGTGGAAGGGCAAGAGCTTACTCTAAGATGAGCAGGAGGATTCAGGAGAGGGTAGAGACGGTGTTCGAGAGAGAATTCACAAGTGTATGTGAGAAGGGATGCCCTCAAGTGGGGTCACTGTGCTCAGGCGTGAGTGGGGGAAGGATACAGAGAGGGACCACTGACAGCAGAGAGGCCCTGGAGGTGCCAGGGAGCTGGGCCTGGGCCAGGTGACAGGCGGTAGAGGACGCTTTCCCTGCCCTTGCCTCCCCACAGCACTTTATTAGGAAACGTTTCAGATACACAGCACAAGTCAGGAGAAGCAAACAGTGCCCCCACGCCTGCACTCCCATCGGCCTTACACTGTGTGGCTCCCCCACGGCTCTCTCATCAACCCATCTTGGTTTCTATGCATTTCGAGGCAAGCTGCATCAACATGCCACCCTGCATACTGCGGCATGCATGTTAGTCACTGGAGGTCAGTGCTTATTCAGTTTTATTCTTTGGATTGAAATGCACATACAGTGTCATGTACAAAGCTGCGTCCTCTTGAGTTTTGGCAAATGGATTCACCCAGGCCTCTATGAAAACACAGACTATCACTGTAATCCCAGGTTTTCCATACTGCTTTCTGGCCTGGCCACGCCCTGCCCACCCCAGAGGCAGGCCTTGTTTTTTCCACCATGGTTTGGTTTTACCTGTTCGAGAATTTCACGGAAGTGGGCTTCACGCTGTGTGCTTCTTTGTGTCTGGCGTCCTTTGCTCAGTGTGCTTCTGAGACTCCTCCGTGGGGCATGTCAGCAGTGCCCTTCTCACTACCAGTGCTGTCCCTTGGATGACTCAACCATTTATTTAATCCTTCCTCTGTTGATGGACACCTGGGCTCTTATCAGTATTTGGCTGTTGTGAATAAGCCTGCTGAGAGCATTTGTGCCCCAGGCTTTGTGTAGACATGTGGTTTCCTTTTTCTTGGGCAAATGTGTAGGAGTGGAATTGCTGGGTCACAGGTCAGGTCTGTGTTCAAGTTTTTGAGAAACTATTAGGCCTTTTTCCAAAGTAACTGCTCCAGTTTATATTCCCTGACAATGTCTGGGAGTGCTGGGTGCTCCACACATTACTTCCCAGCCTTTGATATTATCAATCTTTTTAATTTTAAGTGAACATTGTTCTGGGCTGGGCTCAGTGGCTCATGTCTGTAGTTCCAGCACTTTGGAAGGTGGAGGCGAGAGGATTGCCTGAGCCCACGGGTTTGAGACCACTCTGGGCAACTTGGCAAGATCTCATCTCTACAGTAAATAAAAAGTTAGCCAGGCGTGGTGGCATGCGCCTGTGGTCCTAGCTACTTGGGAGGCTGAAGGTGGAAGGATCGCCTGAACCCAGCAGACTGAAGCTGCTGTGGCCATGAGCATTCCACTGCACTCCAGCCTGGGTGACAGGGTGAGACTCTGACTCAAAAAAAAAAAAAAAAAAAAGGCTGGGCTTGGTGGCTCAGCCTGTAATCCCAGCACTTTGGGAGGCTGAGGTGAGTGGATTGCCCGAGCCCACAGGTTCAAGACCAGCCTGGGCAACTTGGAGAGACCTTGTCTCTACAATAAATATAAAATTAGCTGGTCGTGGTAGCATGTACCTGTAGTCCTGGCTACTTGGAAAGCTGAGGTGGAAGGAACACTGGAGCCCAGCGGGTTGATAGTGGGGTGGTTGTGAGTGTGCCATTGTACTCCAGCCTGGGCAACATAGTGAGACTCCAACTAAAAAAAAAAAATATTCTGGTGGGGAGAAATCTCATTGTGGTTTTAATTTCCATGTCCTTGTTGACTAACGATGTTGAGAACTTTTTCATGTGTTTATATGGCCATTCATGTCTTCTTTTGTGAAATTTCAGTTTAGTCTTTTGCCCATTTTTTAACTGAGTTGTTGGCTAACATAACATACAGAAAAATACACAATTTTTCTTAGCTTTTGCCTGTGCAAATATTCAGAAGTCATGTGTTTGTAACTCTGGGGACGCCTACACATTCCATAAAAGCATTTAAAAATCCAACCTCTTTTCCTCTAGAGTAGAAAATAACCAAATGTAATTTCATTTGACATACTTTGTTTCAGGATTAAAAAAAGAATCTTAGACCTACATGTTATCTTCTTAAGTAGAGACACAGGAAAATAGAGAGAAAACAGGACTGGTCTAGGAGACAGATGACCCAGGTTCCTAGGGCTCAGTGTCCTTACTCAGGAACTGTGGAAAAGAAGCCTTGCCTATCACAGGGCTGTGATGATCAAATGACATAACATGTGTGACAGTTCTTTGCAAAGCTTTGCAGGAAAATAGAAATTACTAAGCTCTAGAAGACAGGCATGCTCTTAAATTCATGAGATGTTAATGAAGAGTTGAAGTGTTAGGAGAGGGAGTCACACCAGGCAGACAAAAGTGAACTGCTCGTCCTCAGTGTGCCTGTGGATAGAAGTGGTTCAAGGTGAGTTTGGATGTGCTGGTCAGTGCGTGCTGGGGGACTAGGGTAGTGAGCCTTTGGTCTTGCTGACGTGGTGCCCACACTCCCCAGCAACCTTTTCTTCTTCTGATTTTAGATACAAGCGGAAGGGAGACTCGTGCCTCGGCATAAACCCCAAGAAGCAATGCATATCCTGGGAAGGGGCTTCCATGGAGAAGAGGCGTTCCCAAAAGCAGGTGGAACGCTACTTCGCGAGAAAGAGCGTGGGGCTCCTGAACACCAATGGAGTGGCTGTCGTCTGTAAGCCCGAGCCTCCCTTGGCGGGACCAGCCTCCTTCATACCAGTGAAGGACTCAGAGGAGGGGCCTTCTCCTGTCACGGCCTGGCTGAATCCTCTGGGTATCTATGACCAGTCAACCACGCAGTGGTTACAAGGACAGGGTCCTCCGGAGCAGGAAGCAAAGCAGCCCCACTCACAGACCGATGGTGAGCATGCAGCTCTCAAGGCCAAGGTGGAGGAGTTTAACAGGCGGATCCGGGAGAACCCTCGGGATACGCAGCTGTGGATGGCGTTTGTTGCTTTCCAGGTAGGTGTTGCCACCTGGCTCTTACCTTCGGATGACTCTCTGGTTTGGGTTCACTGACTTCCTCTGCGGCAGTCTTTAGTTCCTGTGAGGAACCCTGGTATTAGGCATAGGATCCTTGCCCTGGGCATGCTCAGAGTCCAGTCCAGAGGAAGACTGCCGTCTGAAGAACAGTGCAGCGTGGGCTGGTCAATGCTGTTGTGTGTCTTTTGGGAGTGGAGGGAGGGAGGAAGGAAGGGCTGCCAAGAGAAGTGAAAGTGGGACAGAATCTCGGGGGAAGAGGGGCCACCATCAGGCCGGAGAGGCATTCCTGAGCGCAGGCGAAACAGGAGGACATGCAGGGTCGGAGAGAAAGAACTGCACGGTGTACTGCCCTTTAGAGCCAGGTATGCCCTTTCTAAACAGGCGACTGTCTCAGTCCCTCCCTTTGAGCCACTTATATAGTTGCATTATTGTGTCCGATGTGGGGCCATTTCATTGCAAGGTTGGCTCTTTGGAAAAGGTATTCAAGGCATTGTATGCTAGTTATTGATTCATAAATCTAAGTGTAAAATGACAGAGTGGACAGTCAGGTGACATAATCACAGGATCCAACAAACAGATATAGGAACCAGTTTCATTGGGAGAAGTTGTACCAAGCAGGTGGCTTCAGGAAGCCCGAGTGGCGTTCCTTTGGGGACTGGAAGGCCGTCTGCACAGCCTGGTTGACCTGAGGATCTTCGAGTTCACCTACCTTTGTCACTTGGTATTTTTGTCATTGAGGATGAGGTCATAAAGAGCCCTGGCCTGTATGCCATCGAGGAAGGAGAGCAGGAGAAGCGAAGGTGGTCCTTGAAGCTGATCCTGGAGAAGAAGCTGGCCATCCTGGAGCGGGCCATCGAGAGCAACCAGGGCTGTGTGGAGCTGAAGCTGGCCCGCCTGCAGCTCTGTGCGGAGTTCTGGGAGCCGCCTGCCCTGCTCAAGGAGTGGCAGAAGCTTGTCTTCCTGCATCCTAACAACACAGCCCTCTGGCAGAAATACCTTCTGTTTTGCCAGAGCCAGTTTAGTACCTTTTCGGTATCGAAAATCCACAGTCTTTACGGAAAGTGTCTGAGCACCTTGTCTGCTGTCAATGACGGCAGCATCCTGTCCCACCCTGTGTTGCCGGGCACGGAGGAGGCTGTATTTGGTAAGGAGATCCCGTTGTGGGGGTGGGGGATGGGGAAGTGAGGCTTGCTTGTGGCTTTACTTGAAAATGAAGATTTAATTTTGGTTTATTCTAGAAAGGATCAAAATTGTCTGATAGAAATAATTTTAAAAAAGTGTTAGCTGGGCTCAGTGGCTCAGCCTGTAATCCCATGCTTTGGGCGGCTGAAGTGAGTGAATTGCCTGAGCCCGCGGGTTCGAGACCTGCCTGGGCAACTTGGCGAGACCTCATCGCTACAATAAATCAAAAAATTAGCCAGGTGTGGTAGCATGCGCCTGTAGTTCCAGCTACTTGGAAGTCTGTGGTGGAAGGATCGCCGGAGCAGCAGGTCGAGGCTGCGGTGGCCGGGAGCGGCCACTGCACTCCAGTCTGGGTGACAGAGTGAGACTCCAACTCAAAAAAAAAAAAAAGAGTATTATGAAAAAAAAAGTATTATGACTCCTCTTGGTGATAATAGATTATTCCCGCCGGCCACAGGAGCCAGTGGGGCCTTAGAGCCCTTGTAAAGTTAGGAGGATATCCCTGGACAAGAAGTTCCAGCTTCTTTCTGCTTGCTTACCAGGTACCCACAGGCAAGTCTTTTAACTGCTTTGGTGGTTGATGGCCATATCTGTTGAGATGCCTGAACTGTGTCACCCAGTTGCAGGGCTCAGGCAGTGATGTACGTGAGATTCCCCTACTGGCTGGGAGCCACTGCATGGATAGGACGTATGGGTATTATGCTCTAGCATCCTTTGTGTAGCCCACAGGAGCCTAGAGTATAAATGTTGGCAGTAATGAGACACCAGAAGGCCAGTTCTATACAGGAGCCAGGCATGTCGCCCTTGAGCTTGAATCCGGGGTTTACCCTTCAATCTCTCATGTGACCTTGGGTGTTTTCCTTAACCTGAGTTTGATCTTTCTCCATTGGCAACCGAGGTATAAACCTGCTTTACAGGACTTTTGTGCACATAAATGAGATCGTGTACAGTGAATCTAGCTCCGTGTCTTGTGTATAGCAGGCATTTGATGGAAACCCTCCTATTGAGATGCTATTCGCATCTAAAGATGCAAATGTATTGCTCCGGAGATAATAAGCATTTATCTCACTGACATAACGAGTCTCGAATTTATTTCCATTCCTGATGTACTCAAGTGGCTTAGCGTTGTTGGCAGGTGGAATTGTATCCCAGTAAGATGAACGGGAGCGTTCCAACATGGAGCCCTGGTCTGTTTACAGCCGACGCTAAGCCCAGGAGGAACCTGCTGGTGACTAGCGCCACCTAATGGCCAGTCAGCTGCAGCACTTTGCTTTCTGATAAAAATCGGCTATGCTGTCGTTTTCTTACACTTTTTCTTGTAATAATCAGCTTTGAGCATTTGGTGGTCAACATTCAGACCAGCCTTTTGACTTATTTTTATGTACTATATGTAGTCTTGTCAGTATTTATATTCTTTGTTGGTTTAATATACAAATTAGGAAAAACCCACTTGACTTACAGTCCTGCTATAAGTCTTGTTGGACAAGGACTTGCATTCCAGCTTTGCATGTAACAGTCACTCAGGTAGAAGGCATTCTTGGTGCCGACTTGCCTGTTGGAGAAGCTGTGCTCTCTCCCTGAATGCACTAACCAGATTCTCCCCTTGCTCTCCACCTGCAGCCCTCTTCCTACAGCAGTGCCACTTCCTGCGGCAGGCTGGCCACTCTGAGAAGGCCGTCTCTTTGTTCCAGGCCATGGTCGACTTTACTTTCTTCAAACCCGACAGCGTGAGAGGTCTGCCTACCAAAGCCCAGGTACCGAGCTCTGCTCGCACAATCTCACTGTCCCTGACTCACTCTGGGAGAGGGAGGGTGGCAAGTGGCAGGTGGTAGCAGCATTTAAAGTTCACGTCCTTCTTTGCATTGTCCTGCTGAGGACAGTGTCTCAGAAGTAGTCCAGTGACCTGAGGACTTTCCATAACAAAAGTGGCCAAATATGGAGCGATGAAAGATTTCCCCACCCCAACACAGGGAATCACCCATGACCCGTCTCCTTTCTACTTAGGACCCTTTTTTTTTTTTGAGTTGGAGTCTCACTCTGTCGCCCAGACTGGAGTGCAGTGGCCGCTCCCGGCCACCGCAGCCTCGACCTTGCTGGGCTCTGGCGATCCTTCCGCCTCGGCCTTCCATGTAGCCGGAATTACAGGCATGCGCTACCACGCCCGGCTGATTTTTTGATTTATTGTAGAGATGAGGTCTCGCTGCCCAGGCGGGTCTCGAACCTGCGGGCTCAGGCAATCCACTCACCTCAGCCTCCCATAGCTCTGGGATTATAGGCTGAGCCACCAAGCCCTGCTTATGTTTTTTAAAATTTATCATAGAGATGAGGTTTTGCCATGTTGCTTGGACTGTTTGAGAATTCTTGGGCTCAGGCTGTCCTCTCACCTTGGCCTCCCAAGGTGCTGGGATTACAGGTGTGAGTCGCCATGCCAGGTACTTGTTATTTTTAAAACAAGCTGTGTTACAGAAGCAAGTCTTAGCTGACTTCAAGGAGCCTTAGGGGTCAGGATCAGCATCTCTCCTGTTCCCATTCCTTGACTGAGGGCAGTAACTGCTGGTGGAGGTCCCTGCCCATGGGCGCAACACATCAAAGACCACTGCTCTGGAAGGTCAAGAGGCTCCAGGCAAATTCTTGGGGTTTTAAATACTAACAGCTCATGTGCTTGCGTGACAACTTTGAAATGCAGGGAAAAGGGAACACTTCTACACTGTTGGTGGGAGTGTAAGCTAGTACAACCTCTGTGGAAAACAGTTGGCAATTCCTAAAAGATCCAAAAATTGACCTTCCATGACTCAGCAATCCCCCTTTTGGAAATATACCCAAAGGAACTCAAATCACTCTGTGAAAAAGATACTTGCACACACATGTTTATTGCAGCATTATTCACAATAGCAAAAACATGGAACCAGCTGAGCAGCTCATCAAAAGTGAACTGGATTTTTAAAATGTGGTACATATGCATGATGAAATATTATGCAGCCATAAAGAAGGACAAAATTATGAACTTTGCGGCAACTTGGATGGATTTAGAGTCTACAATACTCAGTGATCTATCACAGAAACAAAGAACTGAATACCATATGTTCTTACTCATGAGCGGACCCTGAACAGTTATCATAATAAGAAAGGGATTGGCAGTAGTGGGAAACTGCAGGGTTGGGAGGTAGCACATTTCATCAGTAAGGGTACCAGATCTCAAACCAGGTGAAATGGGGACCTAAGTGAGGCCCAAACTTTACCTGTACAATGACCATATGTATACCTGACCGTGAATTGTGCCCCACATCTATAAAATTAAAAAAAACAAAACACTCTACACTTAGACTACACTAAACTTACAAAAACTTTTTCTTCAATAAGTAATTTTAACTTATTATAACTTTATAAGCTTATAATTTTTTTACGTTTTTGGTTTTTTGTAATGACACAACTTAAAACACACATTGTAGACGCAAAAAAAAAAAAGTCTTCTTCCTTAACAGTATTCCATATTGCTTTTGCAACTGAGAGACACTGTTACCATAAATATAGTAGCGTAACATAATGCAGGCAGAATCTGATTCTACTGCTCTGTTTCTGTGGAATAAACATAGTGGTTACAGCCATTTATTACACTATTTTTAAAGATACCCTTCTTTTTCTTGAGTACACCATCTTTCAGCACTCTTACAAGAGCCAAATCTGTCAAAAGGGAGTGTAGTCTTCTAGTTCCCCTTCCTGAGAGTGACCTGTATGCACTCAGAGAACAGGGCTCATGTCAGGACATCTGCTCTGTCCTGCTCTGCCTCCCCTGAAGACTGAATGCTTCCAGGCATGCATGGTGCACAGGGGCTAGGCCAGATGAACCTGCACCTCCCGGCCCACGGTATGCCCACTGGAAACCAGCCTGTCCTCTCCAAAGACTTCTTACAAAAGCTCTCATTGACCAGGTCACTGGCACACTGTTGAAGTCTTGTCACCTGATTGCAGGGTCACGTTTCTGTTCACTGCTGTGTTCATGTTCTGTTGCACAGGGAAGGACTTACTGGTTACTACTTGGCAGACCCAGTGCCCAAAGGAGGCAGGGGTTATGGGGCCTAGCTTTAAAACACAGACTGCCTTGTCCCCAGAGTGCCTACCTTGTTCAGACCTGTGCCAGCAAGCATTGTTTGAGTCTCTACTGTGCATTAAGTATCATGCCAGGTGTTAGGAGTACATAGCTACTTCAGATATGGTTGTGTCCATAAGGGCTTTCAGCTTTGCTTGGTCACCTGCATCCTGTGACTCATCACTGGGAATATGCATGTTCTTCAGAGACCAGCCTTGGCCAGAGGCTCCCTGTTGGGGAAGGGGAGGGTGACAGAAAGAAGCCAGATGTAGGGGGAAAGAGTCAAAGTCCAGACAGTTACTTCACAGGGGCTCAGTGGCATTAGGGGAACTGGCAGTGCTGCCATCCCTGGCTGGAAGAGCCTGGCAGGATCAGGCTCCTGCCCTGCTGCTGGAGGCTCTTGCTGCAGTGGGGCTCTGCACCTCGGCTCATCTTTTGGTAACCTCATCCCGAAAGTGGCGTCCCATCACTCTTGTTAGAACCCACCAGCTGCAGCCATACCCAAATGTGACTCCCACGAGACTACGGTGGGATTGGGGCTGTCTCAGAGGCTGCCTGCCACACTAGACAATGCTTCTTTCCATTTTGGAGGGTGCATCACGTACCTGCTTCCAATAATGATGGCAGGCGTGAGCTCAAGTCACGAGCTCCTCTTTGCCCACCAGCACGTACTTTGCCCACTGACAGTAGTTTTTTGCAAGTCAGGTCTGACGTCATCTTTACATCTGAACAGGTGGAGTTCTTCGAGCCTTTTTGGGACAGTGGAGAGCCCCGGGCTGGGGAGAAGGGAGCCCGGGGCTGGAGAGCATGGATGCACCAGCAGGAACGAGGCGGCTGGGTGGTAGTGACCCCAGGTAAGGCTCCCTCAGTGAGGACGTGTGTGCCTGTGTCTTTGGGAATTTGTGTTCACATCTTCGTGATTATTTGTTTATCTGTATAAGGTGTTTATCAGTACAAACTTCAAAATGTTAAAAAACTACATTCAGTAGATGTCGTGGGAGATCAGATGCTTCCTCTGACTTCAAAGCTCCGACCTCTCCTGCAGCACAGAACTGAGGGCTCCAAGGCTCTGGGTTCCCCTCCTCCTTTCACAGGTTGTGCCTCGAGCAGGAATCTTACTGCTGGCTTCCCAGCTCCAGTTTCTTACATTGTGTGTTTCAGACAGTTTTTTTGGTCCTCTTAGCCACATACAGGCCAGTGAATACTTTAAAAAATACTTTCCTTTTTAGGACTATTACAGAGTAGTTATTGGCTGGCATTTGTGTATCTGTCATTTTCTAAATGACCAATGAACTTTTCTGATTCACACTCTCGACCGGAGCTGCCCAGTGGAATACAGGTACGGCTCCTGTGTCTTTCAGGCTTCCTAGCAGCTGCATGAACAAGTCAAAGAAGTAGAGGGCATCAGTTTTGACAGTGTATTTTATGTAACTTACTATATCAAGACATAATCATTAGGCATGTAGTCAGCATGTAAAAATTATTGGCTGGATTCAGATGCCAACTTTGTGTAAAAAAAAAGGAAAAATTAACTAGATCTGTTGCCTTCTTCTTAAATCTGGTGTATATTTTACACTCGTAGCACATCTCAGTTCAGACCCACTGCTTTTCATGTGCTCATAAACCATGTGTCAATAGTTCCGTATAGAACAACTTAGTTCTTTTTCTTTTTTAATTATTATTATTTTTATTATAAAGATATGGGGTGCAATTCAGGGTTAGGTATACAAACGGTTGGGCCTGCTTCCCTCCCGAGAAACAGTTCCAGTGTCAGGGAGACCTGCCAGGCAGGCCGTTGCATTGTAGTCCTGGGGTGGAGCTGTCAGCGAGCACTTGGGAGACTGGCTCCTCACCATGGCCCGGCCAGCCTCTTCTCACAGTGTGGCCTTCCTGGACACCTTGGCTTCTTCTTTTGCAGAATTAACACTTTGCCTTAGGGACTGTCTGCGTGGCAGTCCAGACCATGGGCAGGTAGCATCTCTGCTTCCTGAGGAAGAGAGTTTCTCCAGGTGTCTGGGCTCATGCCTCTGGGTTATGGTCATGCCTTGTGTAGGACTGAGGAGGCTCAGCTGTTCAGAGTTCCCTTGAGTGTTTTTCCAATAAGAATGGAAAGTGTTCTTCAGGCTAACAGTGGTTAACTGTGGAGAACAACAGCCCAAATGGAACGGAAGCAGGGATTGCACTCTTAGCCACTAAGTCTGCAAGATGAACTCTTCTCTGAGTGAGTACTCTGCGTGGGCCTGTATCTCAGGCCTGTCTTTGTTTCTTTAAGGAGCAAGACCACTATAGTGCCTGGTCGCTGATACACAGTGTACTGCATTATGATTTCTGGGTTGATAGAGTCAGGTTTTCATAGCAGTGTCCAGAGAGTAAATTACCTTTATTTCCCTGACCAGAGTCCAGATGTCTAATGGTCACCTGAAATTGGATATAAAGTTAGTTTCTCCAAAAGAGAATGTGTCGAAACCTTGATTTTAGTCTAAAGTTAGAGACTTGTGTTGATACTCATATTCCCTGCAGCTTTCCAGACATACTCATGGCAGAGAATCTTCTGAACTGAATGTAATGGATTTTTTTTCTAAAGAATTTAATGGAAGTTCCCCAAAATACCAGCAGGTTCAAAACAAAATTTTCTTGTTGCTAACAGTTTTGGCTTTCATCCTGACAAGTTAGACCTTGGGATCCATCGTGTGTTCTGAGGCATTGCTTCTCCACATGCCATTGCTTGTCTCTCTCACCCTCACTTCCTGTTAGCATGTAATTGTCATAGATGTCTGTCCAAAACAAGATCATCTGTTATATTCTTTTTTTTTTTTTTTTTTGAGTTGGAGTCTCACTCTGTCGCACAGACTGGAGTGCAGTGGCCGCTCCCGGCCACCGCAGCCTCACCTGCTGGGCTCTGGTGATCCTTCCACCTCAGCCTTCCGAGTAGCCAGAATTACAGGCGCACGCTACCACAATTTTTTAATTTATTGTAGAGATGAGGTCTCGCTGCCCAGGCGGGTCTCGAACCCGCGGGCTCAGACAATCCACTCACCTCAGCCTCCCAAAGGCGTGGGATTACAGGCTGAGCCACCGAGCCCAGTGTTATATTCTTATGTGGCGAATTCAGATATCTGTTTGATGTATGACTCACAAGGCAATTTCTCTCATGATGAGAGTTTTTCAAAGTCATTCCCTTAAGTGTAGATCTTTAGAAGAAGGGGATGAATAGTTACATTTTAGTTTTCCTCTTAGAGAAACTCAGAAGAGCGTTTAGGTAGAATACTGGGTTTAAAGTGCTAATATGTATGGTATGTGCTTAAATTATTTAGGGATTTCTTATTTAATTTTTGTTCTGAAATACTTATAGAGTCACAAAAAGTTGAAGAAACGTTCAGAGAGGTTTTGTGCACCCTTCCGGTGGTAGTACCACAGAACAGGGTCACAACCCAGGAGCTGACACTGTGCCATCTGCAGAGTTCATTCCGATTTTGCCAGTTCTGCATGTGCTTCGTGTGTGTATGTATTGTAATAGGAAGCTTTTATCATGTGTGTGGCTTTGTGTAGTCACCAGCACAAGGCACCTGTTTTTTAGCCACTGCACCTTCCCCTTTTCCTACCTCCTGGGAACCTAGAATCTGTCTTTCATCTCTATTGTTGTGTTATGTTACAAACACGATATAAAGTGGAATCATATAGTCTGTAACTTTTTGAATCAAAATTGCTTTAGTTATAAAACATATGTAACACACACTGTGCCATCTTAAGTGTGCAACTGAGTGACATTAAGGACATTTACACTGCTGTGCAGCCATTGCCTCTGGCCCTCTCCAGAACCTCTTCATCTTTCCCACCTGAAGCTGTGCCCATTAGACAATGACTCCCCATTCCTCCCACCCCGCCCCTGGCAGTCATCATTCTGCTTTCTGTCTCTATGAATTTGACTACTTTAGGAACCTCATATAAATGGAATCATACAGTATTTGTCCTTTTGTGACTGACTCATTCATAGCATAGTGATTGTTAGGGTTCATCCATGCTGTAGCGTGTATCAGAATTTCCTTCCCTTCTTTTCTTTTCTTCTTCTTCTCCTCCTTCCTTCCTTCCTCCTCCCTCCTCCCTCTTCCTTCCTCCCCACTCCCCCTACATTCTTCCCCTTCTTCCTCCCCCTCCTCTTTTTAAAGAAACAGGGTCTTACTCTGTCACTAGGCTGGAGTACATGGCATGATCCTAGCTCACTGTGACCTCCAACTACTGGATTCAGGTGATCCTACCTCCTCAACCTCCCAAGTAGCTGGGACTACTGGTGTGTGCTAATTTATTTGTTTTGGTGGAGACCCTGTCTTGAGATGTTACCCAAGCTGGTCTCAAACTCCTAACTTTAAGTGATCTTCCCACCTTGGCCTCTCAAAGCACTGGGATACAGGCATGGGCCACGATGCCCGGCTTCCTTCCTTTTAAGGCTGAATACTGTTCCACTGTGTGTATATACCACATTTTGTGTGTCCATCCATCCATCGATAGTCACAGGTTGTTCCCACCTCTTGGAAGTTGTGAGTGATGCTGTTGGGAACCGGTGTCTGCCTGAGTCCCTGCTTTCAGTTCTGTTCAGAAGTGGCATTGCTCCTCACAGGGGACCTTGTTTTGTTTGAGGACCCGCCATGCTGTGTCTGTAGCAGCTGTACCCCATTACATTCCCACCAGCCATGACCAGGGGTTCAGTTTCTCTACTTCCTTGACGACACTCGTTTTCATGTAATTTCCTGAGACTGGCCTTTTTCCACCTTGCATAATTCCCCTGAGATAGCATTCAAGCTATGTGTGTCAGTGGTTTGTTCATGTTTGCTGCTGAGCAGCATTCTACCATGTAGACACAACGCAGCTGATCCAGTGGTTCACCTGGACAGGATGCTCAGGTTGTCTCCTGTTCCTGGCTGTTATGTGTGAGGCTGCTGCTGGCTGTTAGTGTATGGGTTTCCTTGTGAACATTGGTTTTCATTTTTCTGGGGTCAGTGCCCAAGAGTGCAGTTATGGTAAGGGCATGCTTAGTTTTCTCAGAAACTGTCAAATGGTTTTCCTGCTGTGCCATTTTATATACACTGTTTGTTTATTTTTATTTTATTTTTTGAGTCAGGGTCTCACTCTGTCGCCCAGGCTGGAGGGCAGTGGTACGCTCACAGCCACTGCAGCCTCAATGTGCTGGGCTCAGGTGATCCTTCCACCTTAGCCTTCCAAGTAGCTGGAACCACAGGTGCACACCACCATGCCTGGCTAATTTTTTAAATTTATTATAGAGACAAGGTCTTGCTAAGTTGCCCAGGCTGGCCTCGAACCCATGGGCTCAGGCAATCCTCTTGGCTCTGCCTCCCAAAGTTCTGGGATTACAGGTGTGAGCCACCGTGCCCAGCCTGTTTGTTCATTTTTTAACACTGAACTTACAGATGACTCAGGCTTTGCTTCTCTTCCATTCTGCATGTTCAGAGTTAGGAACGGAAGTGAAGTGAGTCGTTGGATATCCTGAACTGAATGTTTTTAAAAACAAAGTTCTGATGAGCATAGGTTATTATTTATTCTAAGGCTCCTGGCTAAAAATTCTGATGGCTTAAGAAAATCAAAGCAATGTGTCATAAATGGCATTCAGCATTAGGCTAAAACTGTGCTGTCCAGCTATCAGTAGGCTGTAGCTACATGTGACTATTTAAAGTTAATGAAAATTCAGTCAAGCTAAGGATTCAGTTCCTCTTCCAGCTGCATTACAAGTACCCTAGGAGTTACATGTGCCCACTGTATCAGTGCAGGTACCAGGCACTTTCACCATTACAGAGTAGTGTGGGACGGGCCCTTCTAAAACTCGTGTCCTTTCCCCTTTTATTGCTGTAACAGCATTAAACATCCTTGGTGTCATCGTCCTGTCCCCATTTTTCCTGAGACCTGAACTGTTCCAGGCTCCCTGGGAGTCTCCTTTTCTTCCTGCATTCCAGGTGCTTCAGGATTGGGCACTGCAGCTGTGGGAGTGGTAATGGTAGTTTTGTCTGCTGCCAAGGTGAGCCAGAACTTTCTCTTCCTGTCCAGATGAGGATGATGACGAGCCAGAAGAGGATGACCAGGAGCTAAGAGACAAGACTCTGCCCCGGTGGCAGATCTGGCTGGCTGCTGAGTGTGCCCGAGACCAGAGGCACTGGCGGCCCTGGCGCCCGGACAAGACCAAGAAGCAAACTGAGGATGACTGTGAGGACCCTGAGAGACAGGCATGTGTCCCCACCCTGGGTCATCAACCAGGGCCTGGGCTTTCCAGTCCTGTGTGCTTTGCTCACCTGTAAGAGCTTGTGGGCTCTTGTGGCACTTGGCTCCCATCTGTTTGTGGAAACTTCCCTCTCCAAGTACCAGGGTAGAATTTCCTTGGCTGCTGGTGGCAGGGTAGAATGTAGGCACATGGCCAGGTGGCTCCTGTCGCCTGGTCGGCAGGTGGGCTCTGGTGGTCACTCCCCTGGGGATTTTTGTCTTCCAGGTTATTCTGTTAATTTTTCACATGACCTCTGTAGGCTTGAGTTCAGAAGACTCGGAACCACTGAGAGTCTTGAGTTGTATCCATTCTGCCCACCCCATTCTGGGGTCCATGAAGATGCAGCAGATGGTTGGATTCCAGAAGACAAGGGGGACTGGTTGTGGAGGTCATGTTGGAACAGTCAGCATTCAGCCAGTCTTGGTGAAGAGGGAGCTGGTATTGATTGAATACCTGTGCGGTGTCAAGCCCGTCACCTGCTCCCTGCTTACTGTCCTGGGTGGTTTGGTCCATGCTTCTCTATGGTTAGTGGCCAGCAGTTGGAGGTTTTAATTAAGATGAAGGAAGAAATGCTACTTGATCCCTGGAATTGACCACCTCTGTGGCCTGGAGCTCCATGACCCGCCCTGTGGGTGATGTGCCCTAATGCAGGGAGTTGCCTCTTTTTCTCATTGCTGTTACCAGTGCCTGGGACAGCACTTGTCCTGGGCTGAGCACTCAGTTAATACTCTCAACTGTTGGAGGAATATTTGGCTAATGCTGGAGCATCTGCTCTGGGCAGAGGGATCAGCATGTGTGAAGGCCTGGGTGCCAGAAATGTTTGAGGAGTGGCAAAGGGGATGGCCAGACTAGAATTAGGACAGAGGAGAATGGGACTGGAGTCCAAGACAGGTGGTGGGAGGAGGGAGATCTGACATCAGACTTCAGCCCACCGGAGGCATAGGGAGACCTCTGCATGCAGGCCCCTTGCCTCACTGACAGAGTGCTTCCAGAACTACCAACTCCGTCTTTGGTGTTTGCAGATTTCATAGAGTTCACAGCTGCCTTCTGGAAGCCAGTGCAAGGCTTAGAATTACAGCAGTCTCATAGAAGCAGATTCTTGGAGCAGCTGCTGCTGCGAGCAGTTTCTTGCCATTTCACTTTTTCTCAGGGAGAAAGGCTTTGGGTTTTTTTTTTTTTAAACAAAAAGCAGCTTTCTGATTAATGGATGGTTTGATTGGTTGAGTCCCAGGTAGTCTAGTTTTATTGTGCTTGTGTTTTGACTTTTTCTTGGTGAGAGGCATGAGAACTGCCAGATAAGCAGTACCTTCGTCTCCTTGGCCTTGGCTTTGACATCCTCACCTGTGTCAGCTTGCATGTCCACACTTCATGTTGGGCTCTCGTATTGCTGTGAACATGCCCACTGCTCCTGTCAGTTCCTCCTTGTCTTGCTCCTGTTTATCTACTTTTGAATATGTTTTTCATTTCTTTGTACAAAGAAACCACGAATCGTAAAGTTCTTATCATCCATTGTAAAATGCAAAACTTTTCACAGTTGTAATTTATCAAAGTAACTCCAGAAGCGATGATGTGTGCTCTCAGAAGCAGACATCTTTCTAAATTTTCTGCAGGTCCATTAGGACACTTTGAAAGCTTCTGTCCTAAGCCTGGCCATGTCTCCCCTGAGGTGTGGAAGTGTGACTGGTGCTCCGGGGCTGCTGACAGTTGTTCACAGCTGTCCAGGGTGCCTAGCAAGGCCTCTTGCTTTTTTGCTAAAAGGAAACTTAGCTCCTGTCTATTTAGAATTTATTTTAATTTGAGTAATGTTGAATCGTTAGTATGACCATATAAAAAGAATCGTGAAACCTGGTGAAGACTTTGTTCCACTTAATGGGCTGCTTGACTTGTCTTTCAGGTGTTGTTTGATGACATTGGACAGTCTCTGATCAGACTTTCCAGCCAGGATCTTCAGTTCCAGCTGGTCGAGGCCTTCCTGCAGTTCCTGGGCGTGCCTGCTGGCTTTGTCCCTCCGGATTCATGCCTTTATCTGGCCATGGATGAGAGCAGCATCTTTGATCCCGGACTTTCTGATGAAAAACCCCTGACCCTCTCTAGCCCCTCGTTTTCTGGGGTGAGCTTTGTTGGCCGCATGGACCGGTTGGGCTGTCCTCTCTGGACTAGGGGCCACAACCGTGAGGGTGAGGAGTTTGTCCGCAATGTCTTCCACCTCGTCACACCTCTGTTTTCCGGCAGGGAACGATCTCGGCTCTGCGTGACCTGGCTACGGTACGAGATTGCAAAGGTAACCCCAGCTTCCTCCCCCTATTTGTGACGCCTTCCTGTTTCATGTCGGTGTGGACAGTGGGATTTCCAGGCTCCGTGTGCTCCTCCAGGGACTGTGCCACAGCACCCCTCCTGCAGAACCCCGAGGCCCCTTGTACGTGTGCCCTCTGTGGCTGCAGCAAGGAGGAGGGCCGGAGTCCAGCCGCCCCAGTGACCCCAGGCTGTTTATTGTGCCTTCTTGTGTCCCCAGGTGCTTGTTGCTGTATGAGCAGTCAGTGTAACATCAGTTACAAGCTTAAGCAGGGTTAGAGGACTTAGGGACTTATTAAGATGGATCAGATGAGCTCCTTACGTGTCCCACTCTTTATATCTGTCTGCTGAAAGCTTGATCAGTGGTTCTGCCTTTTGCTGACCGCTTGTTAATACTGACTCTTAACCCCCAAGTTCTGAAGCTTTAACTACAGGTGGCACGAACCAGGCTGTGTTACAATAGTGGGGTGTAATTCTGTGGCCACACCTCCTCAGGGAAGGACCTACAGAGTACGTCAGCCTCATTTACAGAGATGCCAGTGGGAGCCCTCGGTGTGTGAATCCGGGGGCATTCATTTCCCTTCCAGCTCAGGGAACCTCAGTGTTCACCAGACATATTTTGCTGAAGGAAGGAGGTGTAGATACTGTGGTTGTCAGTGCTCTCTGAAGTTGGCAGTCCAGAGGGATGGTTCCAAGCCGCAGGGCACTTGGAGTCAGGCCTTTCTCTTTTTGCCTGTAGGTCGTCTGGTGTCTGCACACTAAAAACAAGAAGAGATTAAAATCACAAGGGAAGAACTGCAAAAAGCTAGCCAAGAATCTCCTCAAGGAGCCAGGAAACCGCAGTGCCTTCCACCTCTGGCAGGAGTACGCCCACCTGGAGTGGCTGCTGGGCAACACAGAGGACGCTCGAAAGGTTTTCGACACGGCACTCAGCATGGCCGGCAGCAAAGAGCCAAGGGACCCGGAGCTCTGGGAGCTGGGTCTACTCTACGCCGAACTTGAGGTGGAGCTGTTACCGGCTGGGAGAGGGCCCACCATGGCCCGGGCTGTGCATGTGCTAACCTGGCTGGCCGAGAGTGGTCCCTGCGGGCCCTACAGCGGGCAGGTCTCAGCTGTTCACATACTGAAAGCTCGCAAGGCTTACGAGCATGCCCTGCGGGACTTCCTGGGGGAGCATGGTGGCTCTGACCCGGCGCCCACTGACTCCTCTCACCACCTAGTCACCTTGATCAAGTGCTTCATGCTCTTCCAGTATTTGACCATAGGCATTGACGCTGTGGTAAGGGTCTACGAGCAGGTGTTTGTGAAATTGAGCAGCTCTGCTTTGGCAGAAGGCTCTGGCCAGGAGAATGGTGCCAGCTCCCAAAGTCTGGCCGGCGTCCTCGAAGCTGTCGTCCTGATGCACACGAGTCTGCTGAGATTCCACATGAAGATCAGCACCTACCCTCTGAGCCCCCTACGGGAGGCACTCTCAGAGGCGCTGAAGCTGTATCCAGGCAATCAGGCCCTCTGGAGGGCCTTTGTGCAGGTTCAGAGTAAGTCCCACAGTGCCAGCAGGATTAGAAGGTTTTTTGACACCATCACCAGGTCTGCCAAACCCTTGGAGCCTTGGCTGTTTGCAGTTGAAGCTGAGAAAATGAGGAAAAGACTGATAGAAAGTGTTCAGAGGTAATTACAGACACCTTAAGGAATACTTGTTTCCCCCACTTGCTGGGTTTCAGGAATGCAGAGGTGAGCATGACCTGGTGCCTGGAACACCTGCGGCAGGTGCACTAGGCTGTGGAATAACACCAAGAGGGGAACAAGACACAAGGTAGCAGCATCATTGCATAGACACTTCGGTGGCTGCCTTCCTGGGTCATGCTCCCGGAGGTGAACATTGCTTCTGGGGTGTGTGAGGGATGACTGCCATCTTGAATGCATCATGGCTGAGAGCAGGGCCCTGGCAGGCAGCTCTCAGGGTGACTGCCATCGTGAACACGTGGCTGAGAGCAGGACCCTGGCGGGCAGCTTTCTGGAGTCCAGAGCCAATGCTCCCAGTGCTCAGCTGGGTGACCTTGGGACAGGCACTTCACCTCTCTGCTAACTCTCTCTTCTGTCAAATGGGAATGAAGAACCTACCTCATAGGGTCACTCTGTGGGGCTGGGGAGGAAAGTGCTTGGCACAGGTCAGAAGTTTCTGTCAGCTCTACCAGTGCCAGTGTCAAGTTCAAACAGCGTTGAGTTCAAACAGTGTCATCTTTGATACAGTCTTTTCTGTGTGAAGATTAGACGATGGTCTCAGGTACACATTGACTCAGGCACTGCTGTTCTTCCTGGAGTCTCTGCTGTTGCCTCACTCTGATCTTAGAGACAGGGCATAGCTGCCTTCGGACAGTATTTCACTTCCTTGTCCTTATTCCTTCTGCTGGGGTTTTATTCACAAAATTGAGCCTTGCTCTTTCTGCCTTAAAACTGGAAGGCATTCCGTTCCCTTAAAGTGAAAGTTGTATCCTGCCGATTAAAGGGCAGGCTTCTTTAGAAAACAGAGAAGGGTGAGGGGTTTGTGTGTGACTTCCTGGCAGACTCAGCATGGGGTGGGAGCCACAGCACCCAGACTCCGCCCTCTCCTGGCCTGGGAGAAGCTGCCTCCCACCTGTGCCCCATGCTGCCATGCTCACGCCTTCAGGTCAGCTCCCCTGGTGCTCTGCCCCTGCTGTTTCTGACATCTGTCAGCACTAGGAAGTAAGCTTCCCTCCTGTGATGGAGGTGGGAGGCTTTGTCTTGTTACATGAGCTTTGCCTTGCAGGGTGGATGGCCAAGAGGTCCACACCACGATCCCGGAAACCGGCCTGACACACCGGATCAGGGCCCTATTTGAGCATGCAGTGCAGACTGAGCACGGCAGCCAGTGCCCCCTGCTGTGGAGGATGTACTTGAACTTTCTGGTAAGAAAATATGTAGATTTCTGTTTTCCTGCCAAGCCCCACTGCTTCCTGCACAGGTGAGAAAGTGCAGGTATCCAGTGGCCAGAGTGCAGGACTGCCAGAGGCCCCGTGTCATGGTCACCCACTTGGCATTGGTCTGTTCTCATGAAACCTCAACAGGTGACTACGTCAGGTGTCTCAGGGCTTGTGAGGGGCTTGCGGGTTGCACATCTCAGCATGAGAAGTGGGTCCTGGGGTGTGGGTGCAGTGGGACTCATGGCTTCTTGGCATGGACTTCGTCATGTCTGCTTCATGGAAGATGGTCTAAAAACTTTTCTTGCAGGAGACCTGTATTCTCCACTGTTGGCTCTTAAGAGTGTCCAGGTCCTGATTCTGTTTTATTATTGAGCAATAAGATTCTGTCTAGACTGTGTTTTTTTTGTTTTGTTTTGTTTTTTGAGTTGGAGTCACACTCCATCACCCAGGTTGGAGTGCAGTGGCATGCTCACGGCCACCCCAGCATTGACCTGCTGGGCTCAGGCAATCCTTCCACCTCAGCCTTCCAAGTAGCCAGAACTACAGGCATGTGCTACCATGCCCAGCTAATTTTTTTTTTTTCTTGTCAAGTGAGGTCTCGCAAAGTTGCCCAGGCTGTTCTTGAACCCATGGGCTCAGGCAGTCCTCTCATCTCAGCTTCCCAAATTGCTGGGATTACAGGTTTGAGCCACCATGCCTGGCCTAGAATGTAGTTTTTAAGGTCAACCTCTCTAGAGAAGCTGTGTCCTCTGGAATGCCTGTGGTGACCGGATGTAGGGAGACATTGTCAGCTTTGTGAATGTGAATTGCGGACTGCGAGGTTTTGGCTCCTTGAAGTCTGTGCTAGCTTGGCTATGGGGTGGGCCTGGTGAGAGAAACCTCATTACCTGGTGCACCTGGGCCATGGTGCATACTGCTTTAGAAATAGTCTTCCAGGCTTCCTGTCATTTCCATTCAGGGCTGCTCAGTCATATCCAAGTGGCCTCCAGTGAATACTGTTCCTTTCAGAAGCCAGGAGTGGCCTTCCCAACTCATAGTTGTGTATGTCTCTGGTTACTTCCGTAGGATAAATTCTCAAAACTTGACATTTGAACATTTCCACTTGACATGTGACAAAGTTGGGCTGTAAAGAGATACAGAAGAGAGTAAGTTAGGGGTTAGGAGGGAGTTGGGCCTTCCCCACTTCTTGCTGCTGATTTCAGAATTCATCTGCCTCCCTAAGAGGCTGGGCAGGATATGTTGTCTCAAGACAGCCACTCACTAGCACACCCCAGAAACACGGGCACATTCTTGGGGACAGAAATCGGATTAAAAAATGAATTATAATATCAACAGGGTGTCTGAATGAAACGCAATTGTATACCTAACCCTTAACTGTACCCCACAACTTCACAATAAAAAAAAAAAAAGTTAGGAAAAAAAAAAAGAATTATAGCTGATTGCAGTGGCTTACACCTGTAATCCCAGTGCTTTGTGAGTCAGAAGTGGGAGGATCACTTGAGGCCAGGAGTTTGAGGCCATCCTGGGCAATCTAGTGAGACCCTATCTTTAAAAAAATAAAACCAACTAGCCAGGTATGGTGATGAACATCTGTAATCCCAGCACTTTGACTGGGAGGCTGATGCAAGAAATCACTTGAGCCCATGAGTTGGAGGCTGCAGTGAGCCATGATCTGGGCAACAGAGCAAGACCCTGTTTCTTAAAAAAAAAAAAAAAAAAAGAATTATAGAAGTTTGTGCATTTTTTTTGAACATTCATCTTTAGACCCAGATGTGCAGGGTTTGGCTCCCGTGTGTGAGATAGACAACAAGGAGTTCTCCTGAGGTCCTCTGCTGCTTGGCATTGGTGGCGTGCACATGGCCTGGTGAAGCCAGTCACTGTCTGTTAATCAGAGGTGGTCGTCTGGGCAGCAGCAGCAGCAGGAGAGCTGACTTGTCAAGCCTCCCGCCCCTCATTGGCCTGTTCCACTGAAGGGGCAGAGTGGGTGTTCCCTGGTGTTCCCTGCAGATAATCTATCCGTCTTTCTAAGCAGATGAGAGACTATGGCGCCGACAATGTAAGAGTGTGCAGATTTGCCAGGTGACTTCCCAGTCTTCTGTGGGTGTGGACAGGAGGGGCAGACTTGGTGTTTGTCCTGAGATCTTCCAGGAGCACATCGGGGTGGGCTGCAGACAACACATGCTCGTTGACTTGGAGAAAAGGTCCAGACCCTTAGGGAATCCCTCTCTTTGAGGAAAAGTTGTGTCGGAACTAGGGATGAACACACTCCTGAGGCATCTGGGTGGCTCCTGGCCCTTGGCCACACACAGTGATGGGCTGGACTTGGGTCAGGACACAGGAGGCAGGTGACAAGTGCCGGGCGGGGCAAGAGCGCATGGCTGCGTGGAGGAGGTGGACGCTTAGGCTGCTGTGCATGTGCCTCCTGTGGGCATGTGTTTGCTCATGTGCATGCATGCCTGTCTGCATGCTTGCTTTTTCTTTTCCTACAATAATACTGAAGGAATTAAAACTCATCATCAGCCCTGGAGAAGATGGGGGAAGGGACTGTACTGACAGCACTTAGTCTCCACTAGGGCTGGAAAGGCTCCATTTCAGAGATGACTTCGGTTGTGCTATTCTGCATGCACATGAACACTTCAGCCAGACTCTGTCTTGGCTAAAATTGCAGTTTTCAGGATTCTTAGAGGCCTTTAATTGGTCATCTACCCACACAATTAAGAAGAATATTTATGTGTATAAGCCAGTTAGCTGATTTCATGGGATGGATAAAAGAAGTCTTAACAAATAAGAAGGGACAGTGGCATTTCTGAAGTGCTAATCATTGACAGTGGGTGGCAGGAAGCTGAAAGTTCACGTTTGCAAGACTGGCGGGAGGGACAGGCATCCCCTGCAGTGCCCTGTCCATGGACGCGTGAGTCAGCCTCTCGGCCGTCTGTCTTCTCTCAGGAAGTGCAGAGCAAACCCTGTGGAAGTGTGTCTTTATTTGTAGGAGGCTTGTATCAGTCCCATTCCTTAAGAAGCTGTATCAACTGCAGTCGCTCAGATGGTTCATGATGAGATGAGGAAGGAGGGTCCAGTGTTACAGAAGCCTGAGGATCTCAACCCCGCTGTTTTCTTAGCAATGTTGCTGCCCCCACGTGGAGGCGGCACTTTGGAGGGTAAGGCTCACAGGTGCCAGACAACAAGTCGGAAACCCCAGGTGCCTAATACGGAGAGCTCGAGCACAGAGCATATCGTGATGAGACTTGTCAGTGGGCGCTGCCACTCCACCGCCACTGTCACTTGCCCTGCCATGGAGGGGAATGATTGATGCCCCAGCTTGGGTCTGACTCATGCGTCTGTTGAGAGCTCTTGGCTGAGTCCTTCAGTGGGTGTGTGTGACACTTGGGTCTCAGAGCTGTGTGATGGGAGTGGCTTCTGAGGAGTCTCCACTTCCTCATCCTTTGGGAGACTGTTCTTGGCCGAATTGGAGGTGTATTCAGCACCCAGAGGAGCAGCTGTGCCCTTCTGTTAGCTGTGGTTTTCTGGGGCCCTGCAGAGACCTGCTGTGAGCCCCGTGCTGTCCTAGCCTGCTGGAAATATGTCTGTCCAGTCACAGTGCTGGGTGACAGACACAGTGCTGTGGAGATGCTGACTTAGGAACCGCACAAGGTGTCTCGGCTGTCAGGATGAGGGTTTAGGAGGCGAGAAGGAGGGCCAGGAGGCCAGGGAGCCATGGGCTTTCCTCTTGAGGCCCTGCTGCAGCCAGCGGGCTGGAGCTCTCTAGGGCTGTGCTTTAGACAGGAAGCCACTGTCACCACCAAGCTCTCACCTTGCATCTAGCCCCTCCATGCCTGCCGTGTCAGGGGTGTCCTGCAGGCTGGCAGGTGAGGGGAGCACCGGCCATTCCTGCCTGAGGGGTACCTGTGCCTGGCCTTGGGTTCTGGGGCTGGTTATATGTGACTGAGAAAGCATCAGTTTTTCTTTCTTCCTTTCAAAAAGGACCAAAAGACCGATGTTACTTAGTGTCTTAGAAGAGGATACTGAAGTGTATTGGTGTGGGAAGGAAGGACAGCTTTTGGTTATCAGTGAAGAGGCCCAGCCTCAGGATTGGAGGCTCACACCAGAGAGACACCCAGGAGTCCTCGGAGTCATGGCCTGGCTCTGTGGGTGGCACTTGAGAGGCTGCAGAAGGACAGAGCTTTGTCTGAAGCACAGACTCAGTAACAACCAAAGTTATTGTCCCTGTGTCTGGGAATTGATCGTATAGTCCCAGCTACTTGGGAAGCTGAGGTGGGAGGATTACTTGATCTCAGGTTAGAGGCCAGCCTGGTGACATAGTGAGACTGTCCCTTAAGACAGACAAACAAAACCTCAAAAACAAGCAAACAGATTGAACCGGGCAATTTCAACATGAGGCTGTCCTGGGAGATGGCATTTCTGGCGTGGGTGGCATCTCCAGATGCCGCTGTGTTCCGAGATCTTGGGCTAGATGCACCCTGGCTGTGTGGCTAGGGTGGGCCAGGATCTCTGGGGTGAGGTAGTGGAGACACGGAGACAGACTCAGCTCCCAGGGCCTCGAGGGAAAGGAAAACCCATAGCTCCCCATGTGGGCTGGGTCCCCGAGCTACCTGGGAGGGCCTCATTAGGGCAGTCCCAGCAGGTCCCGCTACACGGGGCGGGGAATGGGTGTGAGGCCAGGAGCTGAGCTGGGGGGTTTCATGTCTAGAGGAAAACCTGCCAAACCCTTTCAGACCTGGTCTTGGGCTTTTCAGGCCTGGCAGGTATACAGACAGGTTCTTCTCTGTTGCTGTGAGGTCATCAGCCTCACGACACCCACACACCGTCTCCCCACACGCTAGGATGTGGCTCCTGGCATAGGAGGAGTGACATGACTTCAGAATGGTGTCCAGGACCCACACTCCGGCCGTGTGTGGGGGATGACCCTGACGTGGCCATGGCCCTGAGAGCATCCTCGGTTTCCTGCCCATACCCAATGATGGTGCCAGGGCCGTATGGGCTGGTCACTGCAGCTATGTAGCACAGGCAGCTCTGCTCAGGGTGTCTTTTGCTGTTATCTGTCTCAAGGACTCAGTTTGGTATTTTCCCATCCCCTCAGGTATCCTTGGGAAATAAAGAAAGAAGCAAAGGTGTGTTCTACAAAGCACTGCAGAGCTGTCCCTGGGCCAAGGTAAGCGTCACAGATGGTGGTGTCTTCAGATTTCCACGACTGTCCTGCAAGGCCTCTGTGCAGCCAGCATCTGCTGTGCCCTGGGACCACTGCTCTGGATGCCAGCTCCTTGTCCCAGGGTGCATCAGAGCCTTTCCCTAGGGCAGCTGTGCCCCGTGGGTCAGAGCCTTGTGGACGCTGGCTCCTGTCTATCCCTGGGGCCGGTGCTCCCCAGGAACCTCCTGTGGGTGTCTGGTTTCCCAGCATCTGCCCCTCGTTCAGCCCAGATGCTCAAGAGCTAGGCCCATGCCTGACGCTTGCAGAGCCAGGTCAGGACACACATTGGGAAGTCCCCCCGTTGGGCCGCACAGCCCCAGCACTCTGGCCTGCTCCTGGGAGGGCAGCCTTGCATGGGCGCTCTGGCCTCCGCCTGGCATCTGTGGGTTCTGCGTCCTTCCTGAACAGACCTGAGGTTGAGGGGCCCAAGCAGGGGGACACAGGCTTGGAGGTGGCTCTAAGGATCCTGCTGCTTCCTGGGCTTTCCAGGCTGCTGGGCCATGGCTGATGGGCAGGGCCTTTTCAGGTGCTGTACATGGATGCTGTGGAGTACTTCCCGGATGAGCTGCAGGAGGTCCTGGACCTGCTGACCGAGAAAGAGCTACGTGTGCGCCTGCCACCCGAGGAGCTGGAGCTGCTGCTGGAGGACTAGCAGGGCTGAGGGTGCAAGGCCAGGGACTGCCGGCTGCCTTCCCAGAGACACCACAGCGTGCACACACTGGGGTGTGTACGTGATGCAGAAGCTGTCCTACATACCAGACATGTGAACACATGGACACAGATGAAAGCCGTGCAGGTGATCGTCACAGCCATGTGGTTGAGGCGCGGGTGCGATCTTGTTCCTTCTGCTCCCCAAGCCCTGCCAGCCCCAGCCCCACAGTGACCACATCTCCTCAGGGGCGTGCTCAGTGGTCCTGCCATGCCCTGCCCTCTCCTACCTCAGACCTTAGGTCCCTCAGGCCTGGGGCCTCTTCCCAGGCTCGTCTGTCGGAAAGATCCTGCTGGTGTGTAAACCAGCATCGTGGAGGGTGACTTGACTTTTGTGTTCTGGCCTGTGTTGTGGGTGTGGCTCCTCACCCCAGAGTCCTGGTGGGGTGACGCCTGCATCTGTGGGCCAGCAGCGTGCCTGGGAGTGTGGGGCTCGGCTGACCTCACGGGGTTGGAATCTGCTCTCAAGTGGTTCCAGGCATCTTTCATGGGGAGGGTCTGGGCAGTGAATGGCCTCTGCAGGCCTGCTGACACCACTGGCCGCTGTGGAAGATACCCATGGTACTCTTTTGTCTCTTGTGCACCGGCACTGAGATACAAAGACTGGGACTGGCCACTTCTGGTTTGGTTTCTGAGGGCTGTGATGGAATAAAACAGAAGTATCCACATTCAGACCACATGCTGCTTCTGGAGAGATTCTTTGTGCCAGGTCATGCTATTAATGTGTTGCTGGAGAGATTCTTACCTTCTCTGAGCTCCTGCACCAAAGAGGATTGTTTCTCTCTGGGGATTTTTTATTTTTTGGGTCAGGGTCTCACTCCGTTGCCCAGGCTTGAGTGCAGTGGCATAATCACGGCCACCGCAGCCTCAACCTTCTGGGCCCAGGCGATCCTCCTGCCTTAGTCTCCCAAGTAGCTGGGACTACGGGCTTGTCCACCATGCCTGGCTAATTTTTTTTCTTGTAGAGACAAGGTCTCGCTGTGTTGCTCAGGCTGGTCTTGGACTCCTGGGCTCAAGCATTCCTCCTGCTTCAACCTCCTAAAGTGCTGGGATGACAGGTGCAAGCCACTGTGCCCACTCATTATTATTTTGGTGCTCAGACTGTCCCAGATTTGGCCTGCAGGAGTCCCTTCAGGCATCTGTATCCCCTTGATGTGGCTTCGCCATTCCTTGGGCATTTCCTGCTTTCTGGCCCTGCATGTTCTAGGTTTATCTTACACTTTAACTGCCTGTCCCTGGAGTCAGCCCCAGCTCCTCTTAGTGGAGAATGATAATCAGCAAAACCCGTCAGGTGTGCTCGCGGCAGCCGGGGTTGCTGTTTCGGGCGCTCTTGGTGGACGGTTCCTCCTGTCTCACTCCTCAGGCAGAGCCCCGGCTCCCTCCATCCTCACTGTCTACCTCCCCAACTGCCCTGCATGAATCAGCCTCTTTCCTCTGCCATGTCCCACTCCCAGGTGCCCCCCTCACCCATGTGGGCTCCCGGCCTCATCAGGCCCTCCCCCACACGCACACCTCCTCTCCCGGGGCTCCCACACCCAGACGCACTTCCCCTAACTTGTCCCCATGCTGTGCCACTCCACACGGATGCCCCCGCACAGCTCCCACGGGTACACTGTGCTCACCTGGTTCTGGGCCACCCTCTTGTGGATGACCTTTGTGGTTGGTGGCTTGGCCTCCAAAGGCGTCCACATGCTAAGCCTGGGAACCTGTGACTATTCCATGGCAAAGGAACTATACAAATGGAAGCTAGGGTTGTAGACCATGCAGTAGGGAGAGTACCCCAGCTTTGGGGGGCCGTGTCATCTCAAGGGTCCTTGAGTGGAGAGGAAGGTCAGCCAGAGAGTCAGACAAAAGGAAAGGTGGGACTCAGGATTCCAGGGCTTCCTGGCTGAGGCGAAGGAGGGGCCTTGTACCAGGGAGTGTGAGTGGCCTTTGAGGGCAAGACACTGGGTTCCAGCAACACCCCACAGACAGGCAATGGGTGGAACTAAGTCCTGCTAATGCAAGACTTCAGGCATGCCGCATGCTGGACTTCTGACCTATGGAACCAGCGACAAGGCTGTGCTGGTTTAAGCCGGGTCTGTAGCTGCTTGTTAGTGGTGGGAGGAAACTAGCACACCCTCCTCACCCAACCCGTGTCGGGCCACCCAGGGGTCATGTGCCTCGACCTGCCCTGCGGTGGCCTTGGGACCCATTTCTTCAGAGTGAAGGAAACAGTTGGAGAAAGGGAGGGGAAGGGAAGTCCTGACACATCTTTGAACTTGTGAGAGGGGTGAGGTTTCTGAGCCCAAGAACAAGGGAAGGCAGGGCTGGCATGAGGTTTTTCAGCCTCAGTCTTCCAAGATTTTTTTAGGAAACCCCAGTGTCCCAGGAATACCAATACTTACTTCCTGCCCCAAGAACCCTAGCATGGCAGCGTGGTCAAAGAACTTCCAGAAAGCAGCTGCATTTCCTTCTCTTTGGAAGTGAGTCACACAAGCACAGCCTGTTACCTAAGCAGCAGAGACTGCTGGCCGGGGCTCTGGTCATTACCCTGTCACTGCTGAACCGCCAGCTTCGGAGGTGGCAGTGGGGACAGCAGCAATGGAAGCCTGCCCTCCTCTGTACTCCCATGATTGCTGGCCCGAGACGTCCTGCCCAGAATCTTCCCTATAGCCGACTGGGCCACCCTGCTGAGCTATGGGTGTGGAGACTCCAGAAACAGGACTGTGTGAAAGCTTTATTGGGCACAGAGTGTCGCACAGGGCCCACAGACAGAGCTCGCCCAGTGGGCACATTGTGCCCCACACTCCAGAGACACGGGGCGCTTTGTAACACAGATCAACTGCAACACCGGATTCCTCTGGGTGCCTTCCATGGCCTCTGCCTGCTCATGGTCAGGAGAACACCCGCCCACCTTCCTGGTGGTCACTGTGGCTCACTAGAGATAAAGCCCCTCGGGGGTGCCTTCTTGCTTTTTGTAAAGAACGTTTTCTTTAGATTTCTTGAAGTCTTCATTTGTGACTTTCATTCTACGCTCTCTCAAGGCCATGAGACCAGCCTCTGTACAGATCGCCTGGAAGAAAGAACACAGGTTCAGGTGGTGGGGGGAGGTGGGGAGGGCCATGATTCTATTCTAACGAGCTCTGAAAGGGCCACTTTGAAATAAGGCACAAGACACCCAGACCAAACACGAATTGTTCATTCGAGAAAAGACTACATTTTAAAAATGTTTTAAGCATCCTCGTTATTTTCTGAAGGGGTCTGAGGTGGCTTAAACATGTGAGTAACTACACCCAAAAGGAACGGGCCTAGGACCAAGGCTGCAGGTTCCAGCCTCAGCGCAGGCTGTGTGGCTTGGTTGGCTGTGAATTCTTACAGCTCTGCTTTTGTTAAGGGACCAGAACTCCTAAGAGACAGAGGAATTATACCTGAAATTCAGAGGCAACTGAAAGATTATATTGTAAGAAAACATGTCTTCTGGTTAGATACTATAAACTGCAGTACAGTATTCTAATGTATTTATTTTCTCAATGCTACTTGCCAAAAAAAAAAATTCATGCAAGATGATGTGATTAAAGCACACTTAATTCTGCACAGAAACTTGTGTTTGGTTATGGCCGTCAGGGCATTTACTCCAAGTAGTTCAATAGAAAAGTCCACAAGTGTGTCATGTATGAAAAAGTGAAAGCAAATGGACAAACTGTTAAAACTGCTGTAATAACTTTAAATAACTTCAATTTTTAAACGATAGTTTTCCTCATCAACTGAGGCACTGACTAGTTCTCCGGGACTGCTGTAGTGATCTGTTGGGCTTGGAGCAGGCACCAGCTGGGAAAAGCCCTGCACATGCCGTCCCCACCTAACCATGGCACTTATGCCCAGGTGAAGCCTAGATCTTCCCAAGGCCAGCAGGTCACACTCATATCCAATGCCACCAGGCGCTGATACACACTGGTTAGCTAAGAGGCAGTGTTCTAACTCATGCATACTCATACTAAGTGGCACAATCAGGTACAACCTACCAGGGCTACACTGGGAACAAGAATGCAGTAGGGATGGTCCCCACGCAGATGTGGGGTAAGTTCCCCAACAGACACTCTCCCCCGACCCAGAACTGAGCAGCTATGTCTGACACACCTGAGGAAGTCAGCTGGGTCTGCGGAGAAGGAGGTGAGCTCAGTGCCAGTGACTCACCTTTGTGGCTACATATCCTTGTGGCTATGGCTACACGTCCTTGTAGCTGTGGCTACAGGTGGTTAATTCATAAATGAGGCATTAAAAGTAACTTCAAATGACAAGTGCATCTACCACCTGGATGTCATGGTGAACCAGCATGACGCTGACCATGTTAACATGCAGACGCCCCATATCCAGGCTAACTACCACCTCAAAGGCATGCTGTCCCTCCTGACTAATGGGCCACGTTTCCAGAAAGTGCTGACCTGGCCCTGGTTCTTACCTTGATGTCAGCACCAGAGAGGTCATCTTTAGCCATGATCAAGTCATCCAGGGTCACATCATCAGCCAGCGTCATCCTGCTTGTGTGAATCTGAAAGATGCGCTTCTTGGTCTTTTCGTCGGGCAGGGGGAACTCGATCTTCCTGTCAATGCGGCCTACAAGCAAAAATCTTTATCACTCCCCCTTCCAGGCCAGCTTACTCTGGCTCAGGAGACCTCAGCCCAGCTTCCTACACATGCAGTTGCAGTCGGACAGAGTATCCCTTAAAAGTCAACATTCATTTTTGTAGCCTGGACATTTCTACATTTGAACTCACCCCATTTAAAAGAAATCCTCTCTGCCCTGGCACCTTCAGAAATAAATGAAAGGAGCAATTCCTGAAGTGTCTTTCATGAAAAATGACAGATCCACCTTGCTAGAAGCATCATAAAGGACAACACACAATTGACTGCCACTTCTGACACCACCTGATGTAAGGAATTAATCCTCGCTATCACAGGAATCACTGCTTTAGGAAGCAGCAAATTCTTGAGGTGAAAGGGAACATTCTGGAAGAAAAGGTCAAGACGTACGACTGGCATTCAAAGGGCCAGGTGCACAGCCTGTATCACATTTTTCGGCTCTCACCTAGGGAACCTGACTTGGGTAAGTTATTCTAAGTGTCACTACAGGATCTGCCTTTCTGTGTATCATTTAGTCTCCCAGAGCACATGTTAAAATTCAAATAGAGGTAAGCAGGTTAGTACTCCATGAACAGCAGCAACTCAACCTGGTCTGATGAGTGCTGGGTCCAGAGTTTCTATCCGGTTTGTCGCCATGATCACCTTCACATCTCCCCTCGAGTCAAACCCATCCAGCTGGTTCAGCAGCTCCAGCATTGTCCTCTGAATCTCTCTTTCCCCTCCTGAGTTTGAGTCGTATCTTTGGAAGAGAAGAGAAGAAATGATGACCCTGCTGATGTCCTGCTACAGGGGAGTTACAGCAAAGATTTATCAGGACGGGTCATTCTTCCTCAACCTAATTGTCACTCAATTATTCGAGAGAAAAGAAAAGTCACCCCTGCTGTATCAGTGTGTGCCCTCCAAACTTCTGTGTTTAATCCCCACTGTGATGGTATTAAGAGGTGGGGCCTTTTGGAAAGAGAAAGTCATAGAAAGGGCCTTATAAGGCAGAGATTTGTGCCTTATAGAAGGGCTGGAGGGAAATAGCTCAGGCCCTTTTTGCTCTTCTGCCATCTGAGGACACAGCCTCTGTCCCCTCTGGAGAACAAGCTGCCATCTTGGAAGCGACAGCAGCCCTCACCGGACGCCAGTCCCAGGCTCCATCTTGGTCTTTCCAGCCTCTAGAACTGTGAGGAAGATGTTTCTGTTTTTTATGATAATCACCCCACCTGTGGCATTTTGTTAGAGCAGCACCAAACGGACTACAATACCCCTCCATCAGCCAAGTCACAGATCACCTTTCCTTATAGCACTGAAATTGTATCTCTTGTTCTGACTCCAGTGTTGGGTGTCTGATCCCTCAGCCTGACTATGAGCTCTTCGAGGGCAGAGACTATCATGCTCACAGCTGAGTCCCCAGGGCCCAAGATGGTCCTGGCTCATGGTAAGAGCTCAAGACATGGTTCTTCATGACTGACTAATCTCCAGACACGCACAGCTCCTGGGCAGCTGTTACCTGAAGGGCAGAACCTGAGGTGCCCCTGGAGGGCCAGGCCCAGCAAGAAGGTCAGGCAGAGCCCAGAGACCGTTCATTCTCAGAGAACAGCTACATGGTGCTGCCTCCAAACAACACAAAACAGGTGTGACAAAGTCTACCTTTTTGTCCCGATGGCATCAATTTCATCAATAAACACGATGGAAGGTGCATGTTCTTCAGCAACTCGAAACAATTCCCGTACAAGCTTGGGTCCATCACCCAAGTATTTCTGAATAAGTTCAGAGCCAACCACTCTCAAGAAAGTGGCTGAGGTTTGGTTTGCTACTGCTTTGGCTAACAAGGTTTTACCTATGTCAGGAAAAAAAAAAAAAGATTAAAAAAACCCTCAAGTGCTGTTTAACTTAAAAAATGTCATTACCACTTTAAATGAACATGAAAAAACGGGAAGGCCCCAGGGATGACAGACATGCACTACTCAGGGGCCTTGACATTCTGTTCTCCTGAGTAGATAAGAGGAAAAAGAAAACTCTACTAACATGTTGTAGTTATTTTGAACTATTTTCCTAAATTCATCATAATATCAGAAAATAATTTTTACTTGGTTATTTGCAAACCGTGGCCCAAGCTTTTCCTGAAGAACTGCAAACTAGACTCATCTTCCCCTCTGGGTGAGCCTTTCTTGGGCCTCTTCAAAACTGTATGTATAAACCTGACTCCCCCAACCCAGGGTTGGAGAACCAAACTAAACTCCTGCAAAATGATCAGTGATGGGAAAAGTCTGAGAGCTCTTGGTTTGGCCTGGAAAAGATACAGGAAGGGTTCCCGCAGCCTGGCATCCAAAAGAGGAGCTGCCAGTGGGCTTGCTGCTGGCTTGGTTAGCTCTTGATGGAGCTCCCAAGTGGCAGCTGCCTGTGTGTGACCTTCCAAGGGTCACCAATCTCAGGGAAGAGCTCAAACAGCATCTCCAATACTGTCCCAAAACTTCTTTCAGGTCCAAAGTGAGTAGGCAGAGAGCGCCCAATCTGAGAATTTTAAGCTGGAAGACCTGGGCCCCTCTGGTGGCAAGTAAGGACGTGGGCAAGGGCTGGGGAGGATCCTCAGGACACAGGCAGCTTGAAACAAGGCTGGCAGCCCCGACCAGCAGGGAAGAAGGGAGGAGGAGGAGGCTGGTGAGTGTCACAGAGACTGCATGGGGTGGGAAAGATGACAGGAAGCCAAGCTCTGCAGCATGAGGCAGTGATGTTCCCTTCGGTGGGACAAGCAGAGTGGCAGGGGCACAGGCTGGACTGCTCCCTGAAAGCACCAATAAGGGTTGGTGAACAGAAGACAAAAAGGCCCTAAGTGGATGGATCTTACAGTCCCAAGGAGCCAGGTCTAGCTGCTGGGCTGCTTCGATAACCAGAGGGTCCTGAGACAAGTATCCTACTCTCCCCAATGGACCTGCCTGCCCTGTACCCCAGAAGACCTGTGACTAAAGATCAGGAGGCCTGGTCCAGTTCTAGCCTGTTGTTACTTGCTCAGATTCCAGAGCTGCAGGGGCCTTGGGCCAGTCACGGCCTCTCAGGGGGATGTCCTGAGCTGTAAGACTGCTTCTAGCCCCACACCCTGGGGACACGTGGGCACCCCTTAGCACAGATCCTCTTAGAAATAATTTTGAATCTTTCAAGCAAACGACAGCTTTTCTTTTGGAATCTGCACAGCAATGAGCTCCAAGTCCCAGGTTCTACAGCTTATTGCATCATGAACCACATGGGCTTTATCGCCATTCGTTATTCATCCACTATCTATTCATCCCCTGCCAATGACCAGGGCGATGAACCTGATCTGAACACCACAGGACAGACTCTAAAGCAGCCATTCTACAGCATGGTGCAGAGGCCTAGCCAGACTCCATGAATGAAGCAGCACCTCTGGGGAGGACTAGGCATCACTAGCTGTTAAAGCTCTCCAGGGGATCCCAATGCACAGCCCAGTTTGAGCATCCTTGAATTAGACTAAGGGCTGTGGTATCCTCACTCGATAGTTTGTAAAGACAGCTGCTGGTGCTGCTGTGCAGGAGATGAGTGCAGGCCTGGGAGGGGTCACATACAGCATACCTGTGCCAGGCGGGCCGTAGAGGATGACCCCCTTGGGGGGCTTGATTCCCATCTCTTCATAATACTCAGGGTGAGTGAGAGGAAGCTCCACAGATTCCTACAGGAAACAAGCAAATAGTCAGGATGAAAGGCTTTCTTCCCAAGTTACCAGCAGATCTATTAACTGGCATCATGAGAATATCCTGCTTGCAACAAAAATAAGCAAAAAATCTGACACCCTCCCCCTCCCTTGGAGACAGTGTGCTTGACTCCATGAGCAACGATGACCCTGACCAGGACACCGGTCCTACCCAAACTCCCTGTACCTAGCCCTCTCCCTAATTGAACCTAACCTTTTACTTTCTTTTTTTTTTTTTAGTCGGAGTCTCACTCTGTCGCCCAGAATAGAGTGCAGTGGCCGCTCCAGGCCACTGTAGCCTCGATCTGCTGGGCTCCGGCGATCCTTCCGCCTCAGTCTTCCAAGCAGCTGGAACTACAGGCGCACGCTACCACGCCCGGCTAGTTTTTGACTTATTGTAGAGATGAGGTCTCACCAAGTTGCCCAGGCGGGTCTCGAACCCGTGGGTTCAGGCAGTCCACTCACCTCAGCCTCCCAAAGCGCTGGGATTACAGGCTGAGCCACTGAGCCCGGCTACCTTTCACTTTCCAGGGAAGCCAGCCTTAAGCAATGTTTGAGCTCTCTGAGCAAGAGCCTTAGGACCACCCAATTCCCCCTTTTCAGTTAAGCTCCAGACAGGACGGAGGAGGACTCCTGAACTCCAGGAGGACTGAGGAGGACTCCATGGTGTTCCCAGGTTGCCAGCGGCATCTGTGGGAGCTTTGTGTGACTTCCCTGTGAATGGCCTACAGCCATCTTCAATGACACATCCCCTGCAACCACAGGGCCCCTGTAGGGGCTGGGAACATGTTCTAGACCCACCGCTCTGTGAGTATGGCAGGTGCACATGCTACCTCCAGAAATACTTGAGGTTTCCAGATACACACAGCTGAAGTCAGTGCAATGGGAAACACCATGGATCCACCCAGACGACTCATGGAACATCATGCATGAGAAGGATGGGGCTGCAGCCACTGCGGGAACCACTATACAACCGACAGTGCTTTCTGTCACCTAAGTCAGAGTTAACCAATACAGAATCCCACAACTGGCAAGTTCTGACTCTGTTACTGGTCTGATAAATAAAACAAACATGGAAAACAACTCAAAGGGCGCTCAACAGACAGCAGGAGAAACCAAAAGTCTAAAAACCCCAAGATGGTTCCATCATACCTTAATTTCCTGGATCTGGTTGTCCAGCCCCCCGATATCGGCATAGGTCTCCTGGGGGGCCTTCTCTACCTTCATCACTGTGACCAGGGGGTCCGTGTCATCCATCAGCACCCCTATCACAGCATGCACCTGGCAGGGAACACCAGCTTTACCAAGGAGTGTGCGGCTCTTGCAGTCTGTATACAGCAAAGCAACACCAGCCAAGGCCTCTGTCTCCCCGGAGTGCTCTGGCAATCCACTTCCATGGGGCAGACAGATGGGGAGAGGAAGGAGAAGGCACTCCCCTGGGCTTTCTTAGACACAGTGATCTCACCTTGTGGTTGAGGAGGACTGAGCAGCCTGGCTCCAGAAGATCCTTGTCTACAAATGAAAGAATACTAACATAGTGTTCGGAGCCCACAGACGTTGACACGATGGCATGATTGTCATCAATGATCTCTTCCAAGGTTCCGACTGACATCGGGGTCCCCCTCAGATCATCCACTTTTGATCTTTCTTCCTATGTAAGAAAACATTGAGAAGAAAAAGCAAATTGGACCTAAAAAGTAAGATGACCCTGATGGTTGGTTCACTAGACTTATAAAAAGCAGCAACGCTTGGAAGCTCAGAAGGCCTGGATGGGTGCAGCCACCGAACCTTATTCGCTTGATGATGGGTTTAAGTTCTAAGGAGAATTCAATTTGTAAAAAAGAAAATTATAATTTTTCAACTTACCTCCTGCTTTTCTTCTAATGGTTTCATCTGTTCCTGATTTCTAATGAATTCTTCCTCCATGAGAAGATAGTCTTTAATTCTCTCTAACTTCAATAATTTTAACCGGCACTGAGTATGAGGTGTCACTGTAATTGAAATATAAAGTTTTATTGTACTTGGAGCTTGAAATTTGCAGTTGAGGAAAAATATTAAGATTTTAAAATAAGCTCATTTTAATGGATGAACTCTGAAAAATTCAAAGTTTGATAAAAGTCCCCAAGTGAGGTAGGTGCCACTATGGAAAGGGCAATGTGGCCACTCTGAGCATCTGAAGACAGGGCAAATTCTATGACCAAACAGCCAGTCCAAAATGACATAAGCCAGTGAACAATCGGTATATTCAGAGAGGAAAAAGCACTGACTGTCCCAAAACACTGCTGTCTGGTCTATTTCTTCCCACAGGTACTAATAAAAAGTAACATGTTGCTCAGTCAGTGTTTGCTGGTGTCTGCCAGTTATCTACATTCACAACTGTTTGTAGAATTTTGAAATATCAGGAATTTAACCCTTTCTGTCACATATAGGGCAGATATTTTTTCCACACTTAATTGTTTCTTTTGCTTTTGCTGTGAAGACTCAAGCCATACAATACTTTTACTGTTTATAAGAACAAATGTGTTAACCTTTTATTTTATGGTTTCGGGTTTCCTGACTTACTAAAAAATGCTTCTTTCCTGGGTTAAATATACTTCTGAGTTTTCATTTATTTATTTAGACATGTTTATCTGTAATTCATTTGGCCAGAGGCAAGGGACCTAATTTCACTTTCTCTGGACAAAAAAAAAGGTGAAAAATGCTATTTATATTAAATGACCATTCTGTTCTCCACATAACTGGCATGTCCACGTAGCCTGTTTTGGACTTTCTGTCTTCTGGTGACCTGCTGTCTTTCTGTACCAATGCCATATCGATTCACTACGGGAAGTCAATGGGTGGCTTTACTGCCTGATTCCCTGCATTCTTAACTGAGCAATATTTTTAAAATGAGCTTAGGTATTTCTTCTTGGCTTTTCCCACTAAGCAGGGAGGGACATTTATAGATGGGGCGGGGGGCATTTGAGCTGAGGCCAGAAGGGATGAGAAGCAGACAACCATGAGAAGACAGGGGAGGATACTGGAGGCACAGGGAGGGCAAGGGCAGAGGCCCCATCAGGCAGAAGGGTCTGCGTACACAGCAGGCAGTAGGAGGTGAGCAGAGGAGCAGCAGGGCCAAGGATGGAGCAGCAGGCGGGCTAGGCCACCTGGTTTGAGTTTTATTCTATGTTCGGCACCACTGAAAAATTTTGAGAGACTGCATAATTTGAATTTCAGAACAGTGGCATTTCATTTCATGAAATAAGCATGTTTCTGAGTTACTCAAGCTCAACCTAGGTTTTGTCATCTACAACTACCCTTCTGATACACTAGAAGGGCTGACTATTCTTAATATGACACACTCGTATACCACTGTATTTTGAAACAAAGGGTAACCTGTGTGCCACCTAGAGGAACACCATGCTTAAGAGGCAGGTGGAACAAACAAGGTGACAGTCACAGGGCTGGAGCTCAGTCACCGACACAGAGATAGACTCCCCAGAGCTGGAAAGACAGTAGGGGAAACCGTGTCATTACCCAGAGGCAGTTTGCTGGCCGCATCAGGTCCCTTTGTCTTCTTCTTCTTTTTCCCCACTCGAGTTGGTACAGGAGGTTCATATTTCTTCTTCTTATCCTTGGGTTTTAAAACAGTAGGGAAAAATCACACGAAAATCATATTGAAACATACATTTCTGCCTCACCATCATCTATATTCAGACGTTACAACTTCATGTATCTTTTAGGATGCTATTTAAAAAACTGTCCTTTTAAAAAAGACTAAGTTTCATATTCGTGCAATTAACAAGTGAATATAATCTTTTTACCATGCACATAAGTGACAGTGAGTCATAGTATTCTAATAAGGATTAGAGAGGCCAGAGTTGAATTATGTGCCAAAAGTTTGAGTAATCTGAGACAGTTCTTCACACCTCAGGATATGAAACACCAAACTTATTGGCAATTTGCTTTAACTCTTCTGTAGTGTTACTACATCTACATATTTAATGGTTAGGTCAGTCATCTTTCTACTACATGAAAAAGGTGCTGTATCTACAGGACAGGCCAGTTTAAAAACTGCTAGATCTTTTTCTTTTTTAAAAATCCTGAATCCCCACAGAACTTCTCAGCTGAGATCCGGGACATTTCCACAGTTGTTCCTGTCACAGGACATCTGGCTTCTTACTTACCTTGTCATCCTTCTTGCCACTTCCAGGACCATGACCACCACTCTGACTTTGACCCTGGGGGAAAAAAATCAGACACAGAAGTAAATTCAGAGGATGATCACTTCCAAAGGACATCCTTCTCACTGTCCTAGGATTCTAAAACCCCAACACTTGCCCTCATTTGGACATTTCTGAACCCAACATATCCCTGACAGTCAGTGTGTGCATTTGTGTGGTCAATCTCTTTTTCCCTGAAAAGTGTATAGTGCACTATGGAACAAGTTAGGGTCAGGAACAAGTTCACTGAGAAGCAGATATAACTAGTGAGGGTACGAGCTTAAGACCAACCCTCTTGAGGGGAAAATATGCAGCGCCTTTTGATATAAATGACCAGACAGTCAGAGTATCTGGCATAAAATCAGGCTACGAAAGTTCATCCATGTACACATTCAGCAATTGTTTACCAACTGCTTACCCCTTACTCCGTTCACACCAAGACCCAGGACAGGAGACTTTCCTTTCAATAGCATCTCATCTACCTTCTACTTCTAACACTTGGGGCTCTGGTCTTGCTTTTCCATCTGAAAAGTGGCATCACCTTAAGGAGTTAAGAACTTAGCACATTAGTAAACTCAGTGGGATTTCTCGTTTTAAAAAAGACCCTCCAGTTATGGGACGATGCTTAACAAGAGCAACATCTCAGGAATGGAGGTGCTGCAGACGTGAGGATGAGTGACTGTCCGGGCCAGGCTGGAAGGCCCTGCTGAGCCCTCACATCACCTCCATGCAGGCACCGCTAGACTAATCACCAGCAGTCTCATTACCAGGACGAGTGGTTGACCAGAAGGAAGGTTGACAGACTTCCCCTGAAACAGGCAACAAGGCTGAGAGCTGAGGTCACAGAATCTGCTGCATGAAGTGGCTGTCCCAGCCTCCCAGTGACTGGCACCTCCCAAGGAGCGTGGCCTGGGCAGCCGCTGGCTGGAGACTTTCCCGCCACCCAGCTCTGCCTAGATGGAGGTTCCCTCAATGTCTCACTCCACAAAGTGACAGCAAGGAGCTGCACCAGGCTGGGTGCGTGGGCTGGGGGGCCAGCTGAAGCCAGTCTTGAGCCGTGGCTCCTGATCACCAGGCTGTGTGGCCTCAGGGACCAGCTCACCTCTTGAGCCAACTGACTTACTGTAAAGCAGGCTGGAGACAAGATGCAACCTGGAGTGTGGGCTTGGCCAAGGCAGCTCTCACCAACATCAGGTGACAACAGGCCAGGGTTTGAACACCAACCCAGTTTCCAAGCTCACAGGCTGTCTCCTCGCCGTCCCTCCACCACCATCTTTCTCTGGCCTCTGGCTTCCCAGCTGAGCCTCCTGGTTCATTTCTCCGCTCACCAATCCAGCTGTTGTTGCTTTCCACTGCAGGCCGCCAATCCTTAATGCTCCTCAAAGCCCCTCCATGGCTCTCCAGCACTGCAGCACATCCTGTTGGGCATGCCTGGCCCTGGCCCCTTTCCAGGCCCTCCTGCCTTTCTCATCATGGTCCCACTATAGTGGAGGTCACTGTCCTGAAGGAGTCCCATGTGTACACGTGTCTCAGGCTCATAACAAGTACAGCGACTGCACCCCGATGGTGTGCCAGTCAGGGGCGTGACCTCACTTCATTCTTGCCACACAGTGAGGCTGTCCCCTCGTTACCCCGTGCTCACTCAAGGAAAGCGAGGCCCAGAGCCGCTCCTGACTTGCTTCCTGCCACCCAGCTCCTCAGAGACGGAGCTCGGGGTCAACCAGGCCTGCTAGACCCGGAGCCCAGGTGTCTCTCTGCCGCCCCAGGAGAGACGACGGGGTTTGTCCCAGCACAACCGCTCCGATGAGGATGATGACAAGCGGGAGAGAACCCGGCACCAGCTAGGGCACCCCGCGTCCGGCCGACCGCGGTGGGGCTCCCCCCTCGGTGGGGGTCTCTGCTCCAGCTGCCCCCTCGTCGCCCCGTCACAGCCGTCGGTCCCGTCCACCTCCCCTAACGAGGCTTCCCGCAACCGTGCCGCCCGTTTCCAGGACGGCCTGGCCCCAGCTCCGATGGAAGCTGCGCGAAGGCAGGGGCCTCGCATCCGAGTTCTCGGAACCTGCAGGAGCCCCCCTGCCCCCACCCCAAAGGCGGGTCTCGAGGAGCCCCCGATGAGGAGCTCCTGAACAAAAGCCGGCCGTGCTCACTACGAGGCCCCCGGACATCCCCCAGTGCTCCGCCGGCCGCAGCAGCGTCGGCCTCCGCAAACGCCCCCACCCGGAACGGCCCCCAACTCCAATCCTCACCGGCGGCAACGCCCCGCCCTCCTCCAGCACGACCCCCGCCCTCCTGGCCCAGGCAGCCCTGGTCCCGGGGACTCAAGGAGGAGCCCGCGGGGATGGCCCACGGGGTCCGCAGACCCGCGACCCGCCCCCCGGGTCACGGGTCCTTCGCTCACGGCTCCTGCCCGGCCCGCGGGGCCTCCGAGAAGGCCGGACTGGCAGGAGGAGGCGAAGACAGGGGGCCGAGCTCCTCCCGCGGCTGCTTCGTTCTCTCCCCGGGGCCGCCGCGACCATCAGCCGACAGAAACCCTGAGTCACTCACCATTTTGCCTCGGCCGTTCGACCTGCCACTGCCGGAAGTGCATCCGTCGCAACGAGCCTTCGGGGCGGAAGTTGCCCATCCATGCTACGGGAAGCCGTAGGACTCAAACACCTCACGGACCGAGTTGCGCGCCAAGGGCTTATACGGGTGGGTTGGGGGCAGAAGCAGTTTATCAGCACGACGTGGATTTAGAAATACTGTATTTGAAAAGCAATTTGAAGCCGGGCTCGGTGGCTCAGCCTGTAATCCCAGCGCTTTGGGAGGCTGAGGTGAG
>NW_007115472.1:356011-359165 GCF_000164805.1 Carlito syrichta
GCCACTGCACTCCAGTCTGGGTGACAGAGTGAGACTCCAACTCAAAAAAAAAAAAAGAAAAGAAATTTGAATACTCGTTATCAGGCTTTTGTCAACAGTCTAAGCCAATGACCGCGATTGTCAAAATATAGGACAAATGTAAAAATATAAAATATGTAAATTATACAAAAATTGTCAGCGGGAAGAACTTGACTTAATTGCTCCAAGAGCTGAACCTGCACTTGGAACTGCGAGCTGACGTGCACTTTTGCAAGCTTTTACTCGGTCTCTGGGTTTTAGCCTACTTGCCTGGGAATCTTTCTTTGGGTCGTCTAAACCTGTTTTTTTCTGATGGCCTGTGACTTGTGATGCTGCTATGTGTACTTTTTTTTTTTTTTTTTGAGTCGGAGTCTCACTCCGCTGCCCAGGCTGAAGTGCAGTGGCACGCTCACGGCCGCCCCAGCGTCCACTTACTGGCTCAGGTGATCCTTCTGCCCTAAGTTTTCCAAGTAGCCGGAACTACAGGTGCGCGTTATCACGCCCAGCTAATTTTTTATTTACTGTAGAGTTGATATCTTGCCAAGTTGCTGGGGCTGGTCTTGACCCCGCGGGCTCAGGCAATCCACTCGCTTCGGCCTCCCAAAATGCTGGGATTATAGGCTGAGCCACCGAGCCCGGCCTGCCAAGTGTATCTTAAAATTTCTCGTCCTCCTAGCCGGGCTCAGCCTGTAATCCAGCGCCTTTGGGAGGCTGAGGTGAGTGGATTGCCTGAGCCCATGGATTCGAGACCCGCCTGGGCAACTAGGCGAGACCTCATCTCTACAATAAATCAAAAAATTAGCCAGGCGTGGTAGCGCACACCTGTAATTCCGGCTACTTGGAAGGCTGAGGCGGAAGGATCGCCGGAGCCCAGCAGGTCGAGGCTGTGATGGCCGGGAGCGGCCTCTGCACTCCAGTCTGGACAACAGAGTGAGACTCCAACTCAAAAAAAAAAAAAAATTCCTCATCTGGAAGCCAACTGGTCAAGTTCATTATTACATCCTCCAGGACATCAGAAAGATCCAAGCATCCTTTCTGCTCCTGGAAGCTTCCATTGACAGGTCCTCAGAGTGCTGCGACTTGCTGAACTGCAGAGAAGGGGTGTTTTTTTTTCCTGCTCTATGTTAATCTAAGCATCTAAGTTGGGAAATAGTAAAAACATTTCACATTTTAACACACAACAAGCATACTCCTTCCTTTTCATTATCATTGAAACACTGTCCACCTCCGGGAATACCTTGGCATCCAGTCCACAGGGTAAGTGAAGTCCCATGAGAGGAGGGGGCAAGACAGCGTTGTAAATGCCAACAGCCATGCCAGCGCGTATGGATTGTCATCGACAAGTTGGCTTTACCCCAAAAGTGGGGTTCTTTCCTTTCTGGGGTCACAGTCAATATACATATCAAAAGTGGGGTGGGCCAGGGGCCATGCAGGCTTTAGGGGGTCAGCTGGCAAATCAACTTCTCACCAGGTGGGGGGTGAGGGGTTAAAATAGGGGGTTTCTTTAATGAAGGAGTGGACATTCAAAGCGAGGGGAGGAATATTCGTGTCTTTTCTGGGAATGGGCCATGGACTCCAAGGAACTGGAGTGCTGCCTCCTTCTGTCATTGTGTGGTTTCTCCTGGCCATTGTCGTGGTGATTGTCAGCTGTCATGGCACTGGGGTGGTGTTCCAGCTATCTCTCACGGCCAATCAAAGAAAAGAGGCAGAAACTGGGAGAAAATGGGCGTTTATTCTGAAAACTGAAAACCAGGAAACAGGTTTGGGTATTGGCCAAAAAACCTGTTACCTGAGGCAAATTTTATGTTCAGTATTTATAGCTAAAACAGGCAATATCTTATCTATTTCAACTATTGATGAACTGTATCTACGTGTCTCATGGTCACACCCAGAGTCCTTTTTTAATCAGCGTTTAGTCTTCTCAGCACCTGTTGGCATAAGCCAGCACCTAGAAGACATTAGTCTTTTTTTTTTTTGAAACAATCCCGAACTGAGCCTTTTTCTGGTTAGTTATAATAGCAAGTTCTGGTTCACTAACTAATGATTCCATAAGACATGAATCTAAACCAAATACCGCAGCAGAAATTTACATTTAAGGAAATGAATACACTTTCAGAGTACACTTCCCTGAGGTGGGAAGAGGGGTGTGGAGGGGTGGGGAGGGCAGGGGGGGAGGCAAGGAAGAAAGGGGGGAGAGAGAAAAACCCGCACACTGTAATCCCAGCACTCTGGGACGCTGACGCAGGAGGGTCCCTTGAGCCCAGGAGTTTGAGACCAGCCTGGGCAACGCAGAGAGACCCTTCTCTACCAAAAAGGGAGGGGAGAGGAGGGGAATAAGAAAAACAGGGCTGGGTGCATGGAGGTCTTTTCATATAACTTTTTCATTTCTCACAGTGCTGTTTCTCCAGCACCAGCTTTTAGATAAATTGGCCTTCCAAACCAGTGGGCAAGACCATGATAGCTCAAAAGAAGGAGGGCTACATTCCAAGAGCAGTGAGGGGGATAGAAGAGAAAAAAAAAGTGTACTTTAAGTTCAAGTGGCTTAGGCTCAGCTTGGTCTTTTTTTTTTTTTTTTTCCCTGAGCTGGAGTCTTATTCTGTCGCCCATGTTGGAGTGTAGTGGCATGCTCACAGCCACCGCAGCCTCGACTTGCTGGGCTCAGGTGATCCTTCCGCCTCAGCCTTCCAAGTAGCTGGAACCAACCACAGGCGTGTGCCACCACGCCCAGCTAATTATTTATTTTTTATTGTAGAGATGAGGTCTCATCAAGGCTGGTCTCAAACCCATGGCCTCAGGGAATCCTCTCGCCTCTGCCCTCCTGGCCAGCTTGGTCTTAAAATAAGCCTTTTACAATTTTTACTTTGGTTATTTTAAATAGCCAAGATGGTCAGTTCTTAGCCTGCGATAGTGGGAGTGTCATTGAGCGTGACCTTAGACGGTAAGGATGGTCGAGGCTCTTCAGAGGGCGAGTGAGCTGTCATCTTGGATCCTTAGGTTTAGAGGGTCTGTCCCAGAGGGAGCTTCTGTCCCAGGAGTGGTTTCGCAGAGAGGCAGGGCGAGGGCGGAGTAGAAATTCAGCCAGCCTACAGGTCGAGGCTGCCGTGAGCTGTGATCGCGTCACTGCACTCCAGGCTGG
>NW_007115472.1:359516-362506 GCF_000164805.1 Carlito syrichta
CGGCCGGGGCCTCCGTGGCTGGAGCGGTCCTGCCGCCCACCCGTCGTCCGACTGCTCCGCGTGCTCCCTCTCCCCCAGCTCCTCTTCCTCCTCGCCTTCCTCCCCCGCTTCAAACTCCTCCTCCTCCTCTTCCCTCTCCTCCGACTCCTCCTCTCCTTCCTCCGCCTGCTCCACCTCCTCCTCCTCCTCCTCTCCTTCCTTCCCTCTTCCAACTCCTCCTCTCCCTCCTCCCTCTCCTCCTCCTCCTCTCCTTCCTTCCCTCTTCCAACTCCTCCTCTCCCTCCTCCCTCTCCTCCTCCTCCTCCTCCTCTCCTTCCTCCTCCTCTCCATCCCCTTCCTCCAACTTCTCCCCCTCCTCTTCCTCTGTGAGCTGTGACACCACTACAGTGACATGATTATGACGGGAAACACGTATTCAGAGTTCAGGCGCCCTCCCCTGGAGGCCATGTCTCCTTTCCCCACCTAATCCCCACATCCCTGGCATCTGTGTCCTCTTAACCAAGTGATGTCGAGGCAGTGGAGTGTCCTCAGCCCTCAGCTCGGCAGAGCTGAAGTCCTAGCCCTCCATCCTTCTGACTCTCCTACTCCAATGTGATATTGTTTTTTCTAACTTTGGAAGTAACAGATACTCCTAGAGAGAGTTAACAAGTAGAGAAAAGTGGGAGGTTGAGGTGAGTGGATTGCCTCAGCCCGCGGGCTCGAGACCCGCCTGGGCAGCGAGACCTCATCTCTACAATAAATGCAAAAAATCAGCCGGGCGTGGTAGCGCATGCCTGTAATTCCGGCTGCTCGGAAGGCTGAGGCGGAAGGATCTCCGGAGCCCAGCAGGTCGAGGCTGCGGTGGCCGGGAGTGGCCACTGCATTCCAGTCTGGACGACCGAATGAGACTCCAACTCAAAAAAAAAAAAAAAAAAAGTAAAGAGTGTAAATCTTAAGAAAATATGCATCAGCCATTGTTCTACCACTCCAATAGCACTCCAGTTAATAGTTTTGTGTATCTGCTTAAGTTGTTTTTCCATATGAGTAGTAAATCATTAAGCAAAATTGGGATGATACCATTTATTTGTTTAGTTTGAGTCAGAGTCTCACTCTTGCCCAGGCTGGAGTGCAATGGCATGATCACAACTTCCTGGGCTCAGGTGATCCTCCCACCCCAGCCTCCCGAGTAACTGGGATTACAGGTGGGTATCTCCATGCCTGGCTAATTATTTTTCAAAATAGAGATGAGATATCTCTATGTTGCCCAGGCTGGTCTCGAACTCCTGGGCTCAAGCATTCCTCCTGCCTTGGCCTCCCAAAGATTACAGGAATGAGCCACTGTGCTCAGCCAAGCCTTCTTTTTTAAGTATAATAAATAATTTTTAAAAATTGAGGTAGGTCTTGGTGGCTCAGCCTGTAATCCCAGCACTTTGGGAGGCCAAGGCGAGTGAATTGCGTGAACCCACGAGTTCGAGACCAGCCTGAGCAACTTGATGAGACCTCCTCTCTACAATAAATCAAAAATTAGCCAGGCATGGTAGTGCACACATGTGGTTCCGGCTACTTGGAAGGCTGGGGTGGAAAGATTGCCAGAGCCTAGCAAGTTGATGCTGGGGTGGCCATGAGTGTGCCACTGCACTCCAGCCTGGGCTTGGAGTGAGACTCTAAGTCAAAAAAGAAAAAGAAAAAGAAAAAGAAAAATTGGAACCATGTATTTATTGTTAATTTTCCCCTTTTTATTTAAAGTATTGCCACAATTATATGAGCATAGAGATTTCCTCCATGTCATTAACTACTCTTTGAACACATTATTTTAAAAATAATTTCATAATATTTCATCATATAGGCTTATTTCTTCATTCAACAACTATTTATAGAAAGTCTACTATGTGCCACACAATGTTTTGGGCAGCGGGGACAAGCTGGACAAAGTCCCCACCCGCACAGAGCTGGCCGTCTAGTGGGAAGGAAACATGATAATGCAATACTTTCACTGCTGGAGATACCACTGCATATGCCAAGCCTGCATATGTGCACATTTCTACTGCTTTCACATTTCAGAGTGGTCACTTTGTCGGAAAAATTGAAGCTGAAAACCCCAGCTTTCCTCATACTACATGCGATGATTTACTCAACCTCATTGCCTCGGTTTCCTCATTTTAAAAATGGATATAAAAGCCTCGTTTTCCTCATTTTAAAAATGGTTATAAAAGCCTGTAATCCCATGCTTTGGGAGGCTGAGGTGAATGGATTGCCTGAGCCTGCGGGTTCGAGACCCGCCTGGGCAACTTGGCAAGACCTCATCTCTACAATAAATCAAAAAATTAGCGGGGTGTGGTAGTGCACGCCTGTAGTTCCAGCTACTTGGAAGGCTGAGGTGGAAGGATTGCCGGGAACCCAGCAGGTCGAGGCTGCAGTGGCCGGGAGTGGCCACTGCACTCCAGTCTGGGCGACAGAGTGAGACTCCAACTCAAAAAAATAATTAAATAAATAAAATAAAATATAAAAGTGTTACATTTTTCCTAAGAAATAAAAAAATTGACATGTGTTACATAGAATGCATAATTTTATTGTGCTAACTGAATTGTTAAGATTTGGAAATGTGTTTCATGTTTTAGCAAAATATTTGGCATTCTAACATGGTGAACATTAAATCCATAGTGAAATTCAGAGTGCAGTACTTAGTTTCTTACAGATTATTTATAGAAGTACATGTGGTGGATGCTAGCAAAGAGCCCACCTACAGTCATGTAATGTAAATGAATCATTTTCACTGCTTAAAATTCCAGTTGGAAAAAATCTATTAACTGAAAAAAATCTAAAGCATAGGAATTTATAGAGTTAACAACTTCCTTTCTAAAGTCACTTGAAGTCACTCTTAACTAGTTCAGAATCAGAATTCACAATTTCTAGACTGTCTTGGTCCAAGTTTTTGTAACCACAGAGTTGCAGAATACTTCCTAGCAGTGATTCTAGCAAGCACTGTCAGAGATCAGCATGTTTAATTTATG
>NW_007115472.1:362526-365519 GCF_000164805.1 Carlito syrichta
GAGTGAGACTCCAACTCAAAAAAAAAAAAGGATATAAAAATAGCACTGCTAGCCGGGCTCGGTGGCTCAGCCTGTAATCCCAGCACTTTGGGAGGCCAAGGCGAGTGAATTGCCTGAGCCCGAGGGTTCGAGACTCACTCGAGCAACATGACCTTGTCTCTGCAATAAATCAAAAATTAGCCGGGCATGGTAGCGTGCGCCTGTAGTTCCGGCTACTGGGAAGGCTGAGGCGGAAGGATCGCCAGAGCGGTGGCCGGGAGCGTGCAACTGCACTCCAGTTTGGGTGACGGAGTGAGATTCCAACTCAAAAAAAAGAAAAAATAGCACTGCCTACACTGAGCTCCTTTTACTTGCAGTGATGTACGCAAAGCACTCAACAAACTAGCTGTTGTTACTGCCACAGTAAGGGTATGGGCATCTCTGCATTCACATGTAGACATTTTTGTAGGATAAATTCCTAGACGTGGGTCGAAGTTGGCATTTTTAAAAGCATTGACTTGCCAGACTTGGTGGCTCATGCCTGTTATTCCAGCACTTTGAGTAATGGAGGTGAGAGGATTGCCTGAGTCCAGGGGTTCAAAATCAGCTTGGGCAACATCACCAGACCTCGTCTCTACAAAAAAAAAAAAAAGTGAGCCAGACTTGTAGTCCCAGCTACTTGGAAGGTTGAGGCGGAAGGATCTCCCTGAGCCCATCAGGATGAGGCTGCTGTGGCCGTGAAAGTGCCAGTGCACTCCAGCCTGGGTGACAGAGTGAGATGCCAACTTAAAAAAAAAAAAAAAAAAAAAGCATGGGCTTATTCCAAATTGGCCACCAGTGGAGGACAAGGACACAGGTGGACAGTTCCCAGGGATCCCCACGGGACCTCTCTGAGGCCTTTGATGTCTTGCTTCTCCTGCTCATTTTGCTGCATTCGGCCCACACGCCTGCTTGGAAATCCTCTCCCTGCTGCCTCATAGACACGAATGGGCTCTGACTCGTTCCCTCCTCCTTGTCTGCCCTGCCCTCCTGGTGCCTGTCTCCCTCTCCTAATCACAGCCATTCTCCAGGGCCAGCCCTGGGCCTCCCTGGCTGATGCCTCCACATCCCCTCCCTTGGAGATTCTGGTGACTTTAGCCAGCATCTCTGTGAAGATGCTTCTGCAACGACGCCCATCTTCTCTCCTAGCTTCAGTCATTTCTAAGATTGAATTCACAATAAAGTACAATAACAAATAAATAAATCACACAGCACAGCGGCTTGTATACGTTGACACCCATGCACCACCTCATGCAGATTAAGATATAAAACACTCCTGGCACCACAGAAGTTTCTCTTATGTATCTCCCTAGTCTGTACCTATCCTACCCAGAAACCACCACTGTTCTGATAATCAGCACCATCATTTAGCCTTACTTGTTCAGAACTTCATATAAATGACTCACATGGTGCATACATTTCGGTATCTGACCTCTTTCCTTCAATATGCCTGTTGAGATGCATCTATATTGTTACATATATCGGCAAGTCATTCCTTTTTATTGGTGTATGATCATGGCCACTGCAACCTTGACCTACTGGGATCAGGTGATCCTTCTGCCTCAGCTTCCCAAGTAGCTGGAACCACAGATGTGTTCCACCAAACCTGGATAATTATGTATGTATGTATGTGTGTATTTTAGAGGCAAGTTTTTGCCAAGTTGCTCAGGGTGGTCTTGAACCCCTGGGCTCAGGCAATCCTCTTGCCTTGGCCTCCCAAAGTGCTGGAATGACAGGCATGAGCCACTGTACTCAGCCCTCGTCTGTCTTTCCAATGTTAACCACTCTAGTAGGAAGGCAGTAATGTCCCATTGTGGTTATAATTTGCATGTCCCTGATGACTACTGATGTTGGCCACCTCTTCATGGGCTCATGGCTCTCTCAATGGCCTCTTCTGTGAAATGCTTATTTAAATGTTTTGCCCTTTTTTCTTAAAAAAAAAAATCAGCTTTTGGAAGTGTAATTTATATACAGTAAAATTCACCCATATGAAGTATACAGTTCAGTGAGTTTTGGTAAATGTATACATCATGCAACCAGTTCCACAGCTAAGTTTCAGAACTTTCCCCACACCACAAACTCCCCCATGCTCTCTGCAGCCAGTCCCTGTCTCCACTTCCCCTTCTTTTTCCTCCCAGATTCAGTTCATGTCAATTCCAATATGTGATTCAGGCAGATTTCAGACTCTCACCTGTAGGCCTTCATGGATGTGAGAGAGGTGACAGCCTCCTCTGACTCCTCTCCCTGCACGTTCCATGCTGCTGGCAATGGCAGGAATGTGTGATCTTTTATATCTGCACACATGTTCACGGGTTCAGACACTTTCATCTCTCCTCAAGTCATCATCCATGTCATTTCCTGACAGCCTGTAGAATTTCCTTCCGGTATTTCTTTTAGGGCTTCTAGCAGTGATCCCTCTTTGTTTCTGCTTATCTGGCAGTGTCCCTCATTTTTGAAGGATGATCTTGCTGGTTGCAGTTCTTGGCTGTCACTTTTTTTAATAGCACAGTGAATGTTGTTCCATTGTCTTCTGGCCTCCATCATTTCCAATGAGAAGTCAGCCAACAGTTTCATCATTGCTGCCCTGTGTGCACATCAGGCTTTTCTCTTTGTTCTTGTCTGTCCAATTGTGATGTGTTTTCATTGTGTTGATCTTATCTGGGGTTACTTGGGCTTCTTAGATCTGTAAGTTAATGTTTTTCATCAAATCTGAAATGTAGTCAGCATAATTTTTACAAAATTGTTTCCTGCCTCTCTTTCTTTCCTTGCTCCCTGGGACTAAAATTTTATTTATGTTGTAACATTGATACAGTCCTAAATCACTGAGGGTCTGTTCATTATTTCTTAACTTTTTTTCCTCTCTGTCCTTTTGATTGTTCATTTATATTCATAATTTTTTTTTTTTTTTGAGTTAAAGTCTCACTCTGTCGCCCAGACTGGAGTGCAGTGGCCATTCCCGGCCACCACAGCCTCGC
>NW_007115472.1:365539-459929 GCF_000164805.1 Carlito syrichta
ACAGGCGTGCACTACCACACCTGGCTAATTTTTTATTTATTGTAGAGATGAGGTCTCGCCAAGTTGCCCAGACGGGTCTCAAACCCGCCGGCTCAGGCAATCCACTCACCTCAGCCTCCCAAAGGTGAGGGATTACAGGCTGAGCCACCAAGCCCCATTTTTCCTTTTCAAGTTGGGGTCTTACTCTGTCATTCATACTGGAGTGCAGTGGCTTGATCAAGGTTCACTGTAGCCTCAACCCCCTAGGCTCAGGCAATCCTTCTGCCTCAGCCTCCTGAGTAGCTGGGTCTACAGTTGTGCACCACCATTTCTGATTAAATCTTTATTTACTTGTATATGTTGACACCCATGAGGTGGTGCATGGGTGTCAATGTATACAAGTTGTTGTGCTGTGTGATTTATTTATTTTTTGTAGAGATGAAGTCTCACTACATTGTCCAGACTGGTTGCAAACTTCTGGGCTCAAGTCATCCTTGCACCTTGTCCTCTCAAATTTCTGGGACTATAGGTGTGAGCCACCATGCCTGGCCCCTTCCTGAATTTTAATACACCAGTTGTTCATTCATTCATTGATTCAGTATTCACTGATCACCTATTATGGGCTGGGCCATGGACATATGGAGGAAGACAGAGCTCCTGCCCTCAGGGAGCATATGTCCTAGTCAGCTTGCGTTTTGTCCTCTGTAGTTGTGCAGTCTGCTCCCTGTACCTTGAATTCCTGGTTTTCTTTATCTTCCTGCCAACCTAGGTCTGGTTTTGTCTCATCCTGAAAGGCCTCCCTGAGTTCCCAGCCAGGAAGCTCTCCTTCCATTTCCTCATCATGACAACACTGGGCTGCTCTACTCATTGGCTCATGTGTCAGTTCCCTCCAAGGTGGGAGTTACTGTATGATCTTCAATGCCTCAGTGTCAATATGCCCTGCACATTATTATAGAAAACTCTGAATTGACTGTAAGTTCACTGGAAAGTCTGCCTCCCTTCCCTCACCATTTTTTCAGCACTCCACATTCAGCATGTTCCCCATCTGAAAACCCTGGGCTTTACTGTCCGCATCTGTGAAGTGAACTCGCAATCCTGACCTCCATATGGGCTGCAAAGACAGTGAAGTGGGATGAGTGGAAGGAGTCCGTGGGGGCTGGGCCGCTGGGCACAGAAGTGTCTGTGGGAGGAGGTGGTTCCAGTCATAGACTAGTGACCCCATTGCTGGGCATTTGCTAATGGCTTCTGCATCATGCATCCCCTTACATGGTCAGGACCCTGGTGAGCTTGTAGACATGTTCTAGTGCTTGTTTATGGATGGGTTGACTTCTCAGAGGGCTTGAATAATATTATTTGTTATCACCTGTCTGGTGGCTTCTCTTGTAATTTCTTGCTTTTCAGCCAAATTGGCTGAAATCAATGTTTTTTGTACACCCTGGGATTCTCACCTCCCTGCTTTTTCTCATACTTATAACTCTTCCACTAGCTGTTGAACTCCTATTCAACCTTCAAGACCCACTTAAATGCCACCTGTCAATAAAGCTTATTCTGATCCTCTCAGAAGGTTATGTTCCTGTCTTTCTTTCTTAAGGTCTTTTCATTCATTGACTTAATTAGGAGGCTGTGTGTGCCTCACCGCCTTTCTGAGCTGAGACTTCTGTGAGCACATCTATTTTATGTCTGTTTCCTAGGACCTGTGTCTGATCCTGTGGCTTGTGTATGGGGAAAAATCAAGAGCCTTCCTGGAGGATGGAATTAGGTCATGGGAGGGATATCGACTGGTCCTTGGACTGGAGTCCAGCAGCCCCATGTCTGACTTCTGTCCCTACCACAAGTACCTGGGTCCAGTTCTGCCACCCTGGGTGGTGGAGTTGGGTAGGAAGTCATCAAACCTGCTGTCCTCTGGAGAGAACTTGGGGTCCTCCTGTGCTTCATTTGTGCCCTAAATGCTGCCATGTACATGAGGGAAGAGGGAGAGAGAACGACCACCGTCTCCACCTTTCCCTGAATTTGCACAGTTTCCTGTGTGACTCTGTGCCCCTCGTTTCCATGGGTGGTATGTTTCCCTGCCCCTGACCTTGGGTTGGCCATGTGACTGATGCTGGTTGGTGGGATGGGATGGAAGTGATGATGTGCTTTCTCCCATGCCTCTCTACCTGTCCTCCTGTGCTTCTGCTGTTACTGTGAGAAGAACATTCTGGACAGTGTGCTGATTTGGGGGGAGAATGAGAGACGTCTGGCCCATCCATCCCCCTTTGACTGAGCTATGGATGCATGAGCTAAATAAATCCTCATGGTTATATGCTGTTGAGGTTTAGGGATTTTTTGTTATGCAGCATTACTGTGGCAAAAGCAAACAGATGCAAACTGACACAGCCCTCCTAGGACTTCCTTCTTTATGCCCAGGTCTGCAAATGACACTGTAGTCACCTGAAGCCATGGCCCCCAGTGAGACTCAAATGGCAGTGTGGGTGTTGCTGAGCCTCCAGGGAGTCTTGGGGGGTTGAGAGGATGGACACATGAATGCAGCTAATGTAATGGGAATAAAAATATGTTCCCTTTAGGATTGCTTTGAGAGAAATAAAATATACGAAGAGGTCTAGCATAGTACTGGCATATAGTAGTCCCAGGAAATGTGAGTCTCTTAGCAGATGTAGTGGTCAAAGGCCTCATATTGTTAGATTTCAGTCTGTGGGTGTGGAGATATGTCTTTTTGCCCATCTTTGAGATGTTTCTCACACCAAAGAATCTGTGCCTAGTCCTCACAATTTGGAAGATAACTCTTTCCATGCCCATTTAACAGATGAGGAAACTGAAGCACAGACAATCATATAACTGTCCCAGGCTCCCTGAGGCCAGTGGCTGAGGGTGGCTGGATCCCCTGGAAGGTGCAGTTGCCTCTGCACTTGTGTTCAGGAGCTGGGCTCGACTCCACCTATGCCTGCTTCTCCCATGTACCTGCAAGGGCTTCCACCTGTTTCCTTCCTGATCTACTCTCCCAGAGACACTGTTGGAGACATTTCTGGCTTAACAGTAGCAGAAGGAGGAGGTGATCTGCGGCAATAGCCTTGCCCTGGGTTGTCCCTGCAGGAAGCCTTATACTTTTCCCAAACCAAGCAACCAACCATGTATCTATCCATCCATCCATCCATCCATCCATCCACCCATCCACCTCATCCAACCATCCATCCATCCATCCATTCACCCCATCTGACTATCCATCCATCTATCCCATCCATCCATCTAGCCCATCTCATCCTACTCATCCATCCATCTGATCCTATCCATCCTATCCCATGCATTCATCCATCTTATCCCATCCCATCCATCCAGCTATCTATTCAATCCCATACCATCCAAAGCTATCCCATCCCATCCCATCCCATCCATCCATCCATCCATCCATCCATCCATCCATCCATCCCATCTGTCCATCTGTTCATCCATCCATCCCATCCACCCATCCATCCATCCTATCCCATCCCATCCATTTATCCCATCCATTCATCTCATTTCATCCCATTTCATCATCCATCCACCTGTCCCATCCCATCTATCCATCCCTCCATCCAATCATCCATCCTACTACCCATCCATCCATCCTATCCCATTCACCTATTTCATCCCTCCCATCCATCCATCCATTCATCCCATCCACCCATCCATTCATCCTTTCCCATCTCATCCATTTATCCCATCCACCTATTCATCCCTCTCATCCATCCATCCATCCATCCCATCCCATGCATCCCATCCCACCTATCCCTTCCCATCCATCCATTCCATCCATCCATCCATCCATCCTGTCCCATCCCATCCAGCCAGCCTCCATCTCTCCCTCATCCATTCTCACATATGTTTATGGAGCATCTATCTATATCCATATCTCTCAGTACCCATGGGAGATTGGTTTTAGGACCCCCCCAAAATAACAAAATCTGTGCATGCCCAACTCCCTTATATAAAAATGGCATCATATATGCATATAACCCACTCACAGTGTACTTTATTATTTATTTATTTATTTATTTGAGTTGGAGTTTCACTCTTGTCGCCCAGGCTGAAGGCACGCTCACGGCCACTGCAGCCTCGACCTGCTGGGCTTTGGCTATCCTTCCGCCTCAGCCTTCCGAGTAGCTAGAGCTGCAGGTGTGCGCTACCACACCCGGCTAATTTTTTGATTTATTGTAGAGATGAGGTCTCACCAAGTTGCCCAGGTGGGTCTCGAACCCGCGGGCTCAGGAAATCCACTCACCTCAGCCTCCCAAGGTGCGGGATGACAGGCTGAGCCACCGAGCCCGGCTCACAGTGTACTTTAAATCATCTCTAATTACTGATATTACCTAATGCAATGCCCACACAGCACTTCATTTGTATGGATTCAAGGTACTTGGTGCAAGGCAAATCCACATTTGGTTTCTGGAGTTTTGTGGAATTTTTTTTCCTGAATATTCGTAATCTGAGGTTACGGATATGGAACCCACAGCCATGGAGGGCGAACTGTCCTATGTGTCATGGGCTCTGCTGCTGAGCACACAGCAGTGATCGAGATGCAGGCCCCCTCCATGAGCTCACATCCTGATGGGGCAAGGCATCAGGGAGATCAGCCTCTCACTACATCGTGTCAAGGTCATGGAGGGCCAGCTAGGACCTGTTCATCCTCAGCTCTTCTCTCTCTTCCTTTCTCCAGTGAGGATAAAAAAAGCAGTGGCAGTGACAATAACAGCAGTCCTAGCAGTCACGTGCTGGTGGTTCACTTTGTGCTGGACACCTTACCTGCCCTCACACATTACATGTCACAACAGCCTTGAAGCTGCGCTGTTATTATTTCCCTTTCACAGTTGCAGAGAAGCGAAGAAACTCACCCAGGGCTACACAGCTGGTAAGTAAAGGGTGGAAAGAGCTTCAAATCCAGGTTCTCTAATCCCCACTGCTTCCATACACCCCAACCCTTAGGCAACGCCTGTTCCTGACATGCCTTGGTACATGCTCTTAGCTACCAGTACCCTCTCTTCTGAATGGTTACTTCTACAAAAAGCCTATCAGATGCCAGGTACTATATGTACATTATTGCTTTTAACCCTCTTGAGAACTCCTCAGGGCAGGGAGCTTACAGACAAGAAAACCGAATCTCAGAGAAGCAAAATAACTTGTCTTTGGTGATCTAGAAAGTAACGAATAGGGCAGGGATTGAAGCCTTGGTCTCCAAAGTCCATGTCCTTTCACCACTTTACATTACTCCTTCATCTGGCAAACTCCTACATATCCATCAAGACTCAGTGTAAATGTAACATCTTCATGAAATCATCCCTGAATTTCTGAGGCATCGTTTTTCCTCTTCTGTATTTATACTGTCTCTTTAGTGTAATATTAGTTTGTGTCTTTGCTACTTCTGTGTCTTTCTCCCTAGGCAAGCCTGCCCGGCTATACTCTGTTAATAATAATCTTGCCTCTTCTTCCAGAGATTGGGGCTCTGTGTATTTAATTTCATTTCTGATTTTAAACTAACTTAAATTGTTGGCCAATTTATCCATTTATTTCTGCTATTTGTTGCTAATCCAATTAGCCTGGAATGAAGATGCAGTTCCAGTGGAGTTAGTAAAACAAGGGAACTCAAGGTCAAGCCCCTAAGGTCAAGTCCAGCCCTCAAGGTCAAGTCCAGTCCTTAGCAACATTGTGGGCTCTGTCTTCAGTCACTCCTTGCCCACTGTTACACTGTCCTCTCTCTGGCTGATTCTTTCCAATCTTATTAGGAACACTGGCTGATAAACATTCACCCCAGGGGGCCTGGAATCCCCAGGTCCTCAGGAATGTGCATATAATCCAGAAATCCCTAAGAGTAACACTTCAGTTGCCTGCTCTTAGAGCAGAGCTGTGATATGACTTTTGTGGTCCATTTCCTCCATGAAGCATATACAACTTTTTATATTTTTATTTGTATGATTTTTTGAGTTGGGGGGTCTCACTCTGTTGCCCAGGCTGTAATGTAGTGGCACAATCACAACTCTCCGCAGCCTTGGCCTCCTGGGCTTAGACGATGCTCCCTCCTTAGCCTCCCAAGTAGCTGGGACTATAGGTACACACCACATGCCTGGCTAATTTTTTGGTTTTTCTGTAGAGATGAGATCTCACTATGTTGTCCAGGCTGGCCTGGAACTCCTGGGCTCAAGTAATCCTCCCTTTCTGGCCTCCCAAAGTGCTGAGATGACAGGCGAAAACCACCATGCCTGGTCACCAATCTTATCTTATATGAACAACAGCTATCTTTCTGAATACTGCTGTCACCCCCTAACATACGAAGACGTCAGCAGCCTTAGTTCCTAGTATGGACATCTGAACTGCTTGGAAGTTTATGTGACTAGGCCTGTTCCAGTCAGAAGGCAGAAAGAAAAAGAAGTAGACAAGAGAAGCCAGATTTCATGATCTGGCCCAGACTGTTGGTCCAGGCGAGACTCCAAGGCAATTCATGTCCCTAAAGGCCAGTGTCCCATTTCCGTGGTCTCTGAGCATAGTAAGTGTCTGTTTAATGAGGTGCTTGTCCTCCACTGGTCACAGTGAACACTCACGGAGTCTCAGTAAAACGAGGATTTATGGAATTTTCAGTTTTAATAAATAGTCATTATCTTTGCAATGGGCTCCAAGCCCTGGTAAAAATGAACCGGTCTAGGTGACCAAAGAGAAAATGTCCAGGATGCCCTTCAGTTACAAAAGTCAGTCTCTTCCCCACCGCCCACTCACCGCCACCTTGCTGCCCTCTACAGGCCTGAAGCCAAATTCAGTTTTCTTACTGAGGCCCCCAGACACCTTGCCCAGGAGTGATGATCTTGAAAATAAAAAACAGAAAAGTGGCTGGGCTCAAGTGGCTCAGCCTGTAATCCCTGCACTTTGGGAGGCTGAGGGGAGTGGATTTGCCTGAGCCCACGGGTTCCAGACCAGCCCGGGCAGCTTGGCGAGACCTCATCTCTGCAATAAGTAAAAAAAAAAAATAGCCGGGCATGGTAGCGCTTGCCTGTAGTTCTGGCTACTTGGTAGGGTGAGGCGGAAATATCGCCAGAGCCCAGCAGGTCAATGCTGGGATGGCCATAAGCGTGTCACTGCACTCCAGCCTGGGCGACCGAGTGAGACTCCAACTAAAAAAAAAGATATGAGTCTTTTTTTTGGCAACCCCTTCGGTTCCCCTCCCACTGTGGGAGCTTTTCAGTCCTCTCAATAAATCCTGATTTATATTAAAAAAAACACAAAAACCAGAAAAGCAGGCATAAAGAGCTTCAGACATTTTCCCTAGCCTTGGCACAGCAGAAAAATCTGCTCTGAAGGAAGGCCAGCCAAAAAATAAGCCCAGGTCGGGTGCAGTGGCTCATGTCTGTAAACCCAGCTCTTTGGGAGTCTGAGGCAGGAGGATCACTTGAGCCTAGGAGTTCAAGATCAGCCTGGGCAACAACGTGAGATCTCGTCTCTACAAAAAAATTGTAAAAAAATTTAGCTGGGTGTGGTGGTGTGCACCTGTAGTTCCAGTTACTCAGGAGGTTGAGACAGGAGGATCACTTGAGTCCATGAGGTCGTGGCTGCAGTGAGCTGAGATCACACCACTGCACTTCAGCCTGGGAGACAGAGGGAGATGCTGAAAAAGAAAGAAAGAAAGAGAGTGGAAAGAAAAGAAAGCCCAGACATATTTCCAAATATTCCCACCCCCTCCTCACTGTTTTTTGAATTCAGCCATTTTTAGTTCCAGGGACTTTTGTTTTCCCAGTGAAGAGCAGAGCAGCAGGAAACCAAGGCTTATGTAAAACCCGTCTCCTCCGGCAGCTAAAACTCAGAAACAAAATAAGTCAGAAAAACCAAGCGAGGCCTAGAGCTGCGTGTACTAGTGCTTTCTGAATGTCAACATAGAGATCAAGACAGGAGATCAACCCAGCCCTGGATGGCAGGTTTCTAAGGCTGGGCTTGTGGGATTTCCAGGGACACCCCTGGCAGGAAGCAGCCAAAGGCCTGCTCCAGGTGACAATCTGCGCCTCCACTCTCCCCAGCCTCCAGTGCTGGCTTCTACCTGTCCCCACTCGTCTCTGCCAGCCTGTTGTTCATGATCGCAAAGGCTCCTACACCCCCTGAGAACTCATCGTCCTGGGCCAGCGGGCTGGCCTGGTGGGGACAGCCATTGGCCATCTCCGATAGCTGCTTTTGCAGAACAGCTGGCAAGTCCTTCATGGAGGTCATCTCCCCCGAGAGGTGGCGGTTGTCCATGTCGCTCTCCACCGCCCCATCTGTCTCGATGGAGATGGTGCCACGCTGGCGGACACTGCCTGGTGTCACCGCGTTCCTGCGTGGCAGCAGAAGTCCCCATTGCCACCGCTGGCAGCATCCATTGTCCAGTCTCCGCAGGATCCAGTTGACGGACTGCTTGATGAGGATGGAGAGGACGTTGAACAAGGAGTAGAGGCAGCAGACACCTGTGAGGATGAAGACAAAATTGGCCAGGCGGTAGAGGCCCTGGCTGTCATACTGGGCGTTCTGGCTGCTGACCAGGTCCCCAAAGCCAATGGTGCTGAAGGCCACGAAGCAGAAGTAGAGCGCATCAAAGTAGCTCCAGCCCTCGACGTGGGCGTATAGGGCCGAGGCACAGCAGGAGAGGAGGATGGAGGCCATGCACAGGATCAGCACAACGCAGTACACCGAGGGCTTCCAGCCGGCCAAGCTGTCCATCTCACGCCGCCCTGGCTCCCCTGGGGGCTGGGTACTGTGTCTCCGCAGCTGCCGCTGGTGGCACGCCTTCATGACACAGGCGATGACGGTGATGAGGCGCTCCAGGAAGAGGTTGAAGAACAGGATGGAGCTTGAGCACCCGACCAGGCCGTAGAAGATCAGGAAGGCTTTCCCTCCCACTGTCGCCGGAGTGGTCATCCCAAACCCTGGGGGACACAAGTCAGAGGAGAGAAGGCTGAGGGGCGCTTTTGCTGTCAAGGGGGCCTGGGGCATGGTCTCGATGGCTGGCAGGGACCTAACGACACTGTTTCATGAAATCACTCCGTCCTTGGCCTTTCTAGGAATGAGCAGAATTCCCATCTCCTTTTTTTTTTTTTTAATTTTGAGTCCCATCTCTCTCTGTTGCCCAGGCTGAAGTGCAGTGGCATGATCATGGCTCACCACACAGCCTCGACCTCCTGGGCTCAGGCAATCCTCCCACCTCAGCCTCCCAAGTAGCTGGGACTACAGACATGCACCATCATGCCAACTAACTTTTTAATTTTTTGTAGAGAAGAGGTCTCACTATGTTGCACAGGCTGGTCACAAACTCCTGGACTCAAGTGATCCTCCCACTTTGGCCTTCCAAGTGCTGGGATTACAGGTGTGAGCCCAGCCTCTGAAGTTTCTTTTATTCATTAACAACCTCCCATCCCATGTCGTGTGCCATTTGTTTTGCTGGATAAAAGTGTCCTGTAGCTCTTTTTTTTTTTTTTTTGAGTTGGAGTCTCACTCTGTTGCCAAGGCAGAAGTGCAGTGGCACACTCACAGCCACCCCGGCGTCGACCTGCTGGGCTCCGGCGATTCTTCTGCCTCAGCCTTCCAAGTAGCTGGAACTACAGGCATGTGCTACCATGCCAGTCAATTTTTATTTTTTTTATTTATTGTAGAGATGCGGTCTTGCCAAGTTACCCGGGTTAGTCTTGAGCCCATGGTCTCAGGCAATTCACTTGCCTCAGCCTGCCAATGTGCAGGGATTACAGGCTGAGCCACCGAGCCTGGCTGTCCTGTAGCTTTTAATCAGAATTTTTTTCTAGAAATAATTGAGAATGGAAAAAAGCACTGTATTTTTGGACTGCCCTCAGCTGCAGTAGCAACACTCAGGTACTACATACTTAAAAATTGGCACGAACTGTCTAGAAAGCAATTGGAAATATGTATCGGAGACTTAAAAAAACTCTGTATCATTTTCTTTCTTTTTTTGGGGACTATACCGTGGGGAAAGACAGGATCCAAGAGCGTCTACAGAGTGAGTCACGCCTGGCATGAGGCATCCTCATTAGATATTTGCTGGATGAAGGAATAAACTTTATAAACTATGTTGATGTAGTCACATATGTGTTACAGCAGTTAAGATGTTTTTCACTGCCAGGAACAGCAAATCATAAACAGAGGAGGCTTAGACATGAAAGGGACATATTCTGTCACGGAACTGAAAGTTGAGGGACAGGGCAGCTCCCGGCTGGTTAATTTGGTGACTCCACGGCCTGATGTAGGAATCAAGACCAGCTCACCTTTCCAGCCCTGGCCCACCTCTACTAGCTTCCTTCCTGCCAGCAGATAGCTGCTGGCATGGTGGCTCACACCTGTCACCCCAGCATTTTGGGAGGCCAAGGCGAGAGGACTGCCTGAGCCCAGGAGTTTGTGACCAGCCTGGGCATCTTGGCAAGACCTTGTCTCTGCTATAAATCAAAAAGTTACCTGTCATGGTGGCGCACGCTTGTATTCCCAGCTACGTGGAAGGCTGAGGCACGAGGATTGCCTGAGCCCAGCATGTCGAGGCTGCAGTGAGCCGTGAGTGTGCCATTGCACTCTAGCTGGGGCAACAGAGTGAGCCCCTGATACAAACAAACAAACAAAACCAACCCAGAACAACTGCAGGCATCACCTCCTTACGCACCAGTGTCCACAGTCACAACATGCTATTTTCCTGCCTTGTGTACGTCTTTATAGAACAGAGAATCCTTTCCAGAAACTCTCTGGCAAAATCCCCATTACACACCACTGACTAACCCAAGTCAACCGCCCGGTCCTAAATGATTATCTACAAGAGGAAAGCATTTCCTGTAGACTGGTTAGGATTACCTGAGTCTCTTAGGAGTACAGATGGACACCAGAACTGACCATGTCTGCTATAAACATACACAGAGGAAAAATAACATAAAGGGAAATACACAAAATTATTAAGCAGATTAAATTTTTTTTAAATTTTAAGAGATGGGGTCTTGCTCTTGTCATCCAGGCTGGATTGCAGTGGCATGACCACAGCTCACTGTAGGTTCAACCTCCTGGGCTCAAGCAATCCTCCCGCCTCAGCCTCCTAAATAGCTGGGACTAGAGGTGTGCGCCACCATACTCAGCTAATTTTTAACTTTTGTTGTTGTTGTTGTTTGTAGAAATGAGGTCTCACTCTATTGCCCAGGCTGGTCTCAAACTCCTGGCCACAAATGATTCTCCTGCCTCGGCCTCTCAAAGTGCTGGGATTATAGGTATGAGCCACCAAGCCCAGCCTAATTAGATTATTTCAAAGTGATTGTAATATGGGCGATTTAATTGTTTTCTAATGTTTGACATATTTTATTACTTTTTTGTTTTTAAAAAAGACTAGTCAAGTGCAGTAGTGAGAAGAGAAAAGAGCAGGATAGGGAGCTGAATCTGAAACTGTGACTCTCAACTGATGACCACCACCTTCAGATCAGCCTCTGTCTTTACTCAAGCTGAAACAAATGTTAAAGCATGCTGGTGGGTTTTCTCAAGTGCAGGCAAACACTTTCCTTTTGCAAGTACACCTCTTGCTTCAACCTTCTCAGTACACCAAGAGACCAAAGCTGGACTTGCATCTGCTTTTTCACAATCTTTCAGAATCTAAACTTTTTAAGACTCGTGTGAAAAGAAACTGCAGGAATTTGCAGGCATTTTTGATAACACACCCTCCAATTTTAATTGGGATGGAAAAAGAGGCAAGGATAGACCCCACGGATTATTCTTGGGGGCAGGGGGATAGGAGATGGGTTCAGTGATGGGGGACTCAGAAGGTCAGTAGGAGGTTTTGGTCCTCACAGGACTATGAGCCACAACTATTAGAGCTGGAAGGGACTTCACTGACTTCTAGGCTAGGGTTGTCACGCCACAGGTGTGGAAACTGAGGCATCAATAGGCCAGGTAAGCTTCACTAAAGGTGGAGGCTTGACTGAACTCAAATCCCACATCTGCCATGCAGGCATCTCTCCTCTCCTCTTGCTGCCTGTGGTAAACAGTTTCCAAAGATGATTTTGAGAGACAAACTGCTCCCATTCCTGTAGGCGCTCACTGTTTTTCCCACTGACAGATAAAGCCTTTTCCTTTCCCCTACAGTCCTAGATGACCTTGGGCTTTGCCCTGACTGGTGGAACACTGGTAGAACACGGAGGGAGTGATGCTGTAGCAGCTACAAGACTTAGGCTGTTGGAAGCCTAGTGGCTTCAGCTTCCTCTCTGGATCCCTAGACACCACGCAATAAGGGTGAGCACTCAGAGAGGAAAACTTAGCTCCAGCCATTCCCAGGTGCCATGTCAGACGTTGAGTCAAGCCCACAGCTGAATGCGGTCTTGCGAATCAGCAGCTGACACCCAGCGGGACCAGGGAACCACCTGAGCCAGGAAATGGAGGGATTGTGAGACATGCCCATGACCGTTTAAGCCACTAATACAGGGAGGTTTTCTGCATGGCCATGAACGATGACGTCTCTTCTCTCCTGGATTTGCAATCTTTTCAGCAGGCACTGCTCTCCCTCCAACTCCCTCCTCCCCTAGTCTCTCTCCATGGACAGTTGGGTGTGAGGGACCAGAAGCCTGCAAGGGCATCACGCAGGCTGTTGGCCTGCTGGATCTCAAGGATCAGTCTCCCTCTGAGGGCCCAGTAGGGCACCAGGAAGAAAGCATTCCACTGTTGATGTGCATTTGGGTTGCTTGGTCTCAGGCTGCATATGAATAGTGTTTCCACAAACATTGCTGTGTACGTTTTTGGTGACTCTAGTACACATTCCTTTTGGATACATGCACCTAGGTGTGGAACTGATGCCGCACAGAACAGGAATGCCTTCAGCAAAGTGGGTGCACCAATTTAATTTACTCTCCCCTTATCATGTCTGAGCTTCAGTTCTAGTCTTGCCAATATTCATTTGGACCATGATGGTGGATACAAGGTGGTTTTATTTTATTTCATTTTACTTTATTTTATTTTAGAGTCAGAGTCTTGCCCTGTCACCCAGACTGGCGTGCAGTGGCAAGATCATGACTACCACAGTCTTGACCTGCTGGGCTCAGGCAATCCTTGTACCTTAGCCTCCCAAGCAGCTGGGTGCGCACCACCATGCCTGGCTAATTATTTTTTGATATTAATTATAGAGATGATGTTGCCCAGGCTGGTCTTGGACCCGTGGGCTCAGGCAATCCTCTTACCTCGGCTTCTCAAAGTGCTGGGATTATAGGCACGAGCTGCAGCACCTGGCTATAGTGATTTTAATTCACATTTCCTTGATGTCTAGTGAAGCTGAGCACCTTTTCACATGTTCCGTAGCTATCTGAATCTCCTCTGTAGCACCTGCCATTTATTTTGGTCATTTCTCTTTTTATTATTGATTTCTAGGTGACACAGAAACAAATATGTTCTGGGTCTTGAATGAAGCTTGGAAAGGCGTGGGTTTGCCAGGTGAAACTTCCTGCCTTGTTCATTCAAGGGCAGTGGGTTTTGCACAGTCCGTTTGGCCAGCCTTGTATTTGCACTCATGTCTCTGATCGAGGATTCTTTCTTTTTTTTTTTTTTTTGGCTTTTCAGCTTTTATTACAAAAAGAATATGATCCCAGTCCAATTTTCCAACAAAAGTCACCCACTCTAAGTTTGATTTGCTCGTTTGGTCAGGACCTCTCTGGCTGGGAAGTGAGCCAGCAGATAGGAAGCCCCCTCAGACCTCCCAAACTTCCTCTTCGCCTGCCCCAAGATGGCTCTCCAGCACACGTAGAAGTTTTTCTTAAAGCTGTTCACTGGGCCTTGTTGAAGCGGGTCCCCACTGTCTTGTGCAGTGTCTCCTTGTAGGACTCGGTTGAGGTGACCCCATAGGAGCTGCTCCGGGCACCCAGGCCGGAGCCACACACCCGTGTTTGGGCCTCAATGGGTGTTACAATGCCCTGCTTCTTGCAACCTAAGCCACTGCCCTCTTTCCAGCCCATGGCCTGGAGCATGCGACTGCCAAGGTTATCACTACCAAGCCTATCCTGAGGATTATTTCTAACAATTTTTACCCCAGCCACTACACCTATGGTGTAGACCTGATGATAATATTTACAGTGCTTAAGAGTCACCTCTTGAGAATGGATCTCAGAGTGGGAACTTCACTTCTGTGGGTGGCTAACAGCCTCTATGTATAAACTGCAGTGAACTTACACAAATACACCCTTCCCTGTTCATACTGAGGTGTTTTCCGGTATTTGACCACCGAGACAATAGCAGCAACACATGTCTGTGTTAACACCCCATCAGGACTTAAATTTGACAAACCAGAGTTTGAACCCTATAACTGGAAGCCATAGTTGTGCACCAAAGGCTGACACGCTCTGTAGGAAATTAACAACTTCCATTCATTTCACACTTGAGGAACACTGTATACCTATAAATCTAGGGCACGGGCACAAACCTACAGCTCAAAATCTTTTTTCATTTCACTCCTAAAACATTTTAAAGTCAACCTGAAGCCACCTACATAAAATTAATATTCGGTCATGGGGCAAACGTTGTAGTTGTGGTTAGAAATGAGAAAATATGTTGTTTCTGAGTTTGCTCTCACCCAATAAAGGTGACTACCTTCAGGTCCTGACCACTGGGGAGGGGGAGGCTGCCCCGCAAGGCTGGGCAACATGAGATGGTTTCAGGAGACACAAGCCCTTGCAAGACAGAAGCAGCTTCAGTCTCCAGGGACCCTAGCTCCCCCCACGCCTTTACCACCTAGGAACAGAATTTGAGATCTTTCTCCGACTCTGTACTCTAAGGAACCCAACCTCCAACCTGGCCAGAACACCAGGAGGTCAGCTTAACCCATCTGGGAGGCTGAAATTGGCTCTACATCAGGAAGGCAGTCTTGTGACACCTGGGCTCAAGCGATCCTCCCCAATCAGGCTCCCAAAGTACTGCACCACTGTACTTGGTCACCTTATCAATTATTAAACCAAGGTAAGAATGTCTCTTTGTGTAGTTTCTTCTTCACAAACGCCCTGGGGAAATTACTGAGGAGGAACGGTGGGATATGAAACCAGCCTTCTCTAGCTTTTGCAGGTTCCCTTCATAGTCTACCAGGCTGCCCCAGGGCTTCTGATCAGCATCAGTCAGAGAAGAGCCGCCCAATCAGGGACTCGGCGGGCCCTTCCGCCCTTCGAGTGCCCGCATCCAACCTGTCTCTTCCCTTACCTAGCTGGAAATAAGCCAGAGGGACCGTCTTGACTCCCTCTGGAGGATTGGATGCGGCCCCGGTAGAGAAAACAAGTACAGCATGCTTGCAATTTAAAAAAAAATCAACAACAAACTTTTGAGGCCAGACACAGCAGCTCACTTCTGTAATCCCAGCACTTTGGGAGGCTGAGACAGGAGAATCGCTTGAGTCCAAGAGTTCTAGACCAGCCTAGGTATGTTACCCAGACCTCGTCCCCACAAAAATTAAAAAAAAAAATTAGCCAGGCGTGGTGGCACCTGTAGTCCCAGCTACTCGGGAGGCTGAGGTGGAAGGATAGCCTGAGCCCAGGAGGTCAAGGATGCAGTGAGCCATGATTGTGCCACAGCACTCCAGCCTGGGGGACAGATCAAGGCCCTGACCAAGCAACAACAACAAAAAGAAAATGGATAATAGATTGGCTTGCCGGGTTCGGTGGCTCATCCTATAATCCCAGCGCTTTGGGAGGCTGAGGTGAGTGGATTGCCTGAGCCCGTGGATTCGAGATTCACCTGGGCAACTTGGCGAGTCCTCATTTCTACAATAAATAAAAAATTAGCCGGGCGTGGTAGTGCACGCCTGTAATTCCAGCTACTTGGAAGGCTGAGGCAGAAGGATTGCCGGAGCCCAGCAGGTGGAGGCTGCGGTGGCCGGGAACGTGCCACTGCACTCCAGTCTGGGTGACAGAGTGAGACTCCAACTCAAAAAAAAAAAAAAAAAAAGATTGGCTTTAGGGATTTCTTCTTCCCTCCTGCTGGTTGATGGATGCTGCACAAGGGGTCGGGACTTCCAGATCCCTGAGCACAGAGCCATCTGACAGTTCCAGCCCTCAGGACAGACAGGATAGTGCCACGGTGAGGAAGATGGCCATGGTGACGGTCTTCACAAATAGGGCACTGGGTCTCAGCCCCAGGCCCTGAGCTCAGCCTGCACGCAGTCCTCATGGTGAGGAAGTCATGGTAGCTCGCCAGGCCTGGGTCTAGACCGGATGATTGGGAAACTCGCAGAATAGTGCCCACAACTCATTTTATCGTCCCTTTGGTAAAAAGATGGAGGGTGAAGCCGGGCTCGGTGGCTCAGCCTGTAATCCCGCGCCTTTGGGAGGCTGAGGTGAGTGGATTGCCTGAGCCCGCGGGTTCGAGACCCACCTGGGCAACTTGGCGAGACCTCATCTCTACAATAAATCAAAAAATTAGCCGGGCATGGTAGCGCGCGCCTGTAGTTCCAACTACTTGGAAGGCTGAGGTGGAAGGATCGCCGGAGCCCAGCAGGTCAAGGCTGCGGTGGCTGGGAGTGGCCACTGCACTCCAGTCTGGGTGACAGAGTGAGACTCCAACTCAAAAAAAAAAAAAGATGGAGGGTGGCATTCTGTGCCTTGGGTGTGCAGGGCATGGATCTGAGCTCAGTGTGCTCACTGGGTCTCCCCAGGAATCGAGGAGGACTCACCTTGGACTTTGCAGTCCTCCTCCCAGGCAGCCAGACCCTGAGTCTACCTGAATAACATGTCTCTCTGTAACATTTCTCAACTAACAACTATGTCCCGGGCTGATTTAAGGTGTAAGAGTAAGCCAGAGAGAAACTGTGCCACCCCACCCCTGAGCTACAGAAGTCACCAGTTCCTCCTCAAACTAGGATATTTTTGGAATTGGACTTTTTTAGGGTGATGAGTGTGCTCTTGTCTTATTAACAGTTGAAGCATCTTTGACCAATGATTATGAAATCACATGTAGTACAGATTAAACTGTTTTCCAGGTGACTTCTGAACTGGAGGATGTTGCTGGACTCTTCAGCAATAAATAATTTTCAAATGAAAAATAAATTGCTCCTCTTTTAAGCATAAGATCTGGAAAGGGGTGGAGGACGTGACAAGTAAGAATTCTTCACACTATTTGCATTACTATAAATCACAGCAGTTTTTGTACTTAGAAGTGATAAAAATTGGCCACAGGGGACTCAGAATGCATCAGCTCCTGAAGAGGAATTTTAAACATTTCCTTCGCCTGAGCACCGCCTGGGCAATTAGCTGTGTGTTTGACGCTTTCTGGAGCTCTTCCTCCTCCCATTCAGTGGGCATGATGGCTGAAATTAATGCTTGGGAGCAGCTGCTGCTGTTATTTCTGATTCTACCCTTGTTTAGGGGGGAAAATCATGCGACTTACTTATCTCAAGGAGGTGTCCCAATTCCAGTGATTCTTAACTTTTAAGTCATAAAACTGCCCTTAAAAGCAAACAGAAATAATTATGCTCCCTTGAACTTAAACTGCCCTCTCTCAGACTGGGAAGAAAGGGCTCAATGATTGTAGAACATTACCAGGGTGGGGCTGCCGCTGAGGAAAGTGCCTTTTCAAAACCTGGAGTGAGTTTGGCTCCAAGATGTTTGGAGGAGTTTCCATGATAGTATTTCTATTCCAGGGGACTCCGGGAATGTGCGTCAGTGAATATGTGGCCTTTCTGCATTCCTTGCTGGAGGTGGGGGTGGAGTGAGATCCCTCAGGAGAGTGAAGGTCAGTGCAGGAGCTGTGGAGGTGAGCTCTTCTGCTGGGTATGGGGGACCCCAGCACCACTCTCTCACCCCACAGTGGCCTCTGTGTGGGATCTTTGTGCCTCCAGAAACCCACCTTGAAGTCTTGCTCACCTTCTAAGGTTTTGCTTAAGTGTCAAGGATGAACGCAGCACCGGATGCTCAATGATGGAATCATACAAGACTTGAAACAAACATGTTATTTACAATATCATCATACATTTTCTTCCAGTCTGCAATTCTTCCCTACAGACTCGAGACACTTCCTGCATTACTACTGTGCACTAGGTACGCTGCATTACCTGCAATTTCCTAGAAATGTTTGGCAACCACTTCTGTTGTGGAAGCAGCTATAGGGAACCAAGGACTCCTGAAGAAAACTGAGTTTTTCCTGGCTGACCACATGCAGAAGGTTAAAACAAGATCCCTGCCTATCATACACAAAATTCAACTCTAAATGAATCAAAGACCTAAATGTAAAATCTCAAACTATAAGAACCTTAGAAAATGCAGGAGACGCCCTTACGGAAATTGGAACTGGCAACCAATTCCTGATCAAATCCCCAAGTACTCATGCCATACGAGACAAGATAGACAAGTGGGACCTCATCAAACTAACAAGCTTCTGAAAAGCCAAAGAAACCATCAAGAGAGCGGGGAGACAGCCCACAGACTGGGAAAAAATATTTGCCAACTGTATGTCTGACAAAGGCCTAACATCTAGGCTCTACAAGGAACTCAAATGTGCCGAAAAGAAAAAAACAAACAGCCCCATTATAAAATGGGCAAAAGATATGAGTAGCCAGTTCTCAGGGGAGGACATAAAAGCAGCCAACAGATACGTGAAAAGATGCTCAGCTTCACTAGTCATCAAATAAATGCAAATTAAAACTACACTGAGATACCACTTATCTCCAGTCAGCATGGCTATCATCAATGACTCAAAAAACAACAGATGCTGGGAGAGGATGTGGTGTAAAGGGAACACTTCTACACTGTTGGTGGGAACGTAAACTAGTGCAGCCTCTGTGGAAAACAGTGTGATGATTCCTAAAAGATCTAAAAATCCACCCTCCATGTGACCCTGCAATCCCTCCACTGGGAATATACCTGGAAGAACTCAAATCATTCTATAAAAAAGACACCTGCACACATATGTTTATCGCAGCATTGTTCACAGTAGAAAGAACATGGAACCATGCCCATCAAAAGAGGACTGGATAAAAAAAGATGTGGTTACATATACACAACGGAATATTACGCAGCCATAAAGATGAACACAATTGTGAACATCACAGTAACCTGATGAACTTAGAGTCTATAATACCAAGTGATCTTTCAGAGAAACAAAGAACTGAGTATCACACATTCTCACTCATAAGCAGACCTTGAACAATTATCTTAATACTATAAGAAAAGGATTGGCAATAGTGGGAAACTGCCGGGAGGTGGGCGGGGAAGGGGGATTGGTAGTAGTGGGAATCTGCCTGGGGAAGCGGGAGCACACCTCATCAGCAAGGGTACCTGTATAATGAACATTTGTATACCTAGCCCTGAATTGTACCCCACATCTTTAAAAGAAAAAAAAAAGAAAAAAAAGAAAATTGAGTTTTTCTTCCCATTTCTGCCTTCTTCTTTTCTAGTCTCTTCTCTCCTTCCCCCTCTCTCTCCCTCCTTTTTTTTTATAGTGTTAAGAGTGTTTTTATTTACATTTAACATATTTAATTTTTTTTGAGTCAGAGTCTCAGTCTGTAGCCCAGGTTGGAGTGCAGGGGCATGCTCATGGCCACCATAACTTCGACCTGTTAGGCTCAGGTGATCCTTCTGCCTCAGCCTTCCAAGTAGCTGGAACTACAGGTGCATGCCACCATGCCCAGCTAATTTTTTTATTTATTGTAGAGGCAAGGTCTCTCCATGTTGCCCAGGTTGGTCTCAAACCCATGGGCTCAGGCAATGGTCTCACCTCCGCCTCCCAAAGCACTGGGATTATAGGCATGAGCCACCGCACCTAGCCCCTCTCTCTTCTTTAAAAGAGTCTTTAGAGATACAAAACTCAAACGTCCTCCCTTCCTCGCACATTTGGGCTGACATCTAAATGAATCACTGCTCCATAAAGAACTGTTCTTTGAGAGGGTTCTTTTGTGTCCTTCCATTAAAAATGTGTCATTCTGATATTAATCACGCCAAAAAGCAGTTGTAACTCTCCTTTGCCCAAAGCCAGTACAGGCTCATTTTTACAAGTATTGTGACATTTGTGATACATGTGGAATCAGTATAACAATTCAGCTGCCAGAGGAAAGTGCGAGAATACTATAGCCTTTTAGTGAGTCATGGGAAAGAATGGGCTGATTCATGAGGATTTATTTTTTCATCGAGGGAACAGACACTGAAGACAAATGCATCCCATGAACTTCAGGCTGTGAACCCAATGCCAGGGCCTTTACTAAGGTCCTTGGAAAGATGGAAACCTGGAGTTGGAACCACGGACTCAGAGAGCACGTAGGAAGCACCCAGTACAAACCAGAATCCAGGCTCACCCTGACCCTGACGCGTTTCTCTCCAGTTGCACCATTTAAGCTCACTGGGGTCAGATTTGTTGACTCAAGCATATGGCTAGGAAAGGGCAGAGACATAAGAGAAACCAACAGCTGCAGGTGTAAACAGTTGCAGGTGTTTCAACCCTAAATTGGACCTCACAGCCTCTCCCATCTGAGCTGCTCTCCCTGGAAGCTTCTGTGAGTTAAGGGGTTTTCTTCTGATGGCATCTTTTCTAGTTTTGCTGGCAAAATAGGCTCTGTAATAAGAGTTCACTGAACTCATCGCCTTTAAACTGTATGTCCTCTTCTCTCCTCTCCTACCTGCATCTGAAATGTTTCTTCTCCTGATCGGGTCACTGTGTTCCTCATGTCCACTTATTTATTCATTCAGCAAACATTAATTAAGCATCCATTACTATGTCCCAGACACTGAGTTAACTGTTATCAACAAATAAGGCATCACCCTCAGCTTCTTTCAACTATACTTCCTCCAGAAGTTTCTGTTTTATTGCCTGTGTTTTTTCACATTTATTGGCCTTTTTTATTTCTTCTTTTGTGAACAGCCTACTTATGCCTTTAGCCCATTTTTCTTTTATTATTTTTCATATTTGATTTATAGGAGCTCTTCAAATATGTTTAAGGAAGTTAACTCTTTGTCTTTTACATATGGCACAAATATTTTTCCCAATCTGTGTTTTTATTTTTGCCTAATTGTTTTGTTGCTACGCTAAGGTTTCATGTAGGCAAATCAATCAGTTTCTTGGCTTTGAGAGTCATGTAGAGAAAAATCTCTTCCTATTTTAGGAATATGTCAGTACTCAATTTTGGTTCTGATTTTTTTTTTGAGTTGGAGTCTCACTCTGTCGCCCAGGCTGGAGTGCAGTGGCACACGGCCACCCCAGTATCGACCTGCTGAGCTCTGGCGATCCTTCTGCCTCAGCCTTCCAAGAAGCCAGAACAACAGGCATGTACTACAATGCCCGGCTAATTTTTTATTTATTGTAGAGATGAGGTCTCCTCAAGTTGCCCAGTGGGTGCAGACAATCCACTTGCCTCGGCCTCCCAAAGTGCTGGAATTACCGGCTGAGCCACCGAGCCCAGCCGGTTCTGATTTTTAAGAACAATGTAGTATTTGCTAGGCTCAGGTCTGTAATCCTAGAGACTTGGAAGGCTGAGGCAGGAGGATCACTGAAGCCCAGGAGTTCAAGGCTAGAGTGTGCCATGATCACAGCACTCCAGCCTGGGCAGCAGAGCAAGAACTTGACTCTAAAAAAACAACAACAAAAATCCCAATGTAATATTTAATTCCTCTCTAATCGCAGGGATCTAACTTTTTTTTTTTTTTTTTTTGAGTTGGAGTCTCACTCTGTCGCCCAGACTGAAGTGCAGTGGCTGCTCCCGGCCCTGCAGCCTCGACCTGCCGGGCTCCGGTGATCCTTCCGTCTGAGCCTTTCAAGTTGCTGGAACTACAGGTGCACGCTACCACGCCTGGCTAATTTTTTGTTTTCTTATAGAGACGAGGTCTCACCAAGTTGCCCAGGCGGGTCTCGAACCCGTGGGCTCAGGCAATCCACTCACCTCAGCCTCCCAAAAGTGCAAAATTATAAGCTGAGCCACTGAGCCCGGCTGGATCTAACATTTTTGAAGTTTGTTTTTCTCAGCACCATTTTTAATGGACATTTCTGCTGAGATAATTGCAGACTGACATGTGGTTTTCAGAAATAATACAGAGAGACTTTGTTTCTATGTTAGTAAGTTTTTCCCAGTGGCAACATTAGCAAAATGACAGTGTGTTATCGCAACTAGGGTATCGACATGGGTACAATCCCTGGTCTTTTAAATATTTCCTTTGATATTCAACACTCAGTGCTTATATTTCCTTTGATATTCAACACTCAGTGCTTACAGAGTGTCTTTAATCCTACACAATTTTGCACACATGGAGGGCCCTCAGCACCATTTTTTATCAGTCCATTTCTTTCTCACTCTCTGGAAATGTAACTTTTATCAGAAGCAACATTCTGATGTTTCTTCTGGATCTTTTATTTCGTTCCATTGATCCATTGTCTATGGACAGAAACACCAACATCCTCCTTGTCTTAACCTTTGTGAAGACTCTTCCTTCTTCCTTCACCCTCTTCTCTTCTTCCTCCTCTTCCCTTTTTCTTTTTGAGACTGCCCTTGCTTATTTCATGTCAGTTTTCCTGATGAGCTTGAGAATCATCTGGTTACGTTTCAGAAAATACATGTGGATTTTGATTGGGGTTACCTTATGTTTAGAGGTTCACTGTGGAGAAATGACATCCTTACAAAATTGAGTTTCTCCACCAGGAACAGCATATCTGTTTCCATTTATAGAAACCTTTTAAAAATGAGCCTCAGTAGAATTTTGTGATTACTTCGTATGATTCTGCACAAACCTTGTCACACTGATTCCCGCATCATCGCCTCTGTAGACATGTGGGTGGAATCTTCCCTCCCACCACATGTATTTCTTGGTTGTTTGCTTGTTATTGATTTCTTATTGTGGTAAAATATACATAGCATTTACCATTTTAACTGTTTTTAAGTGTGCAATTCAGTGGCACTGAGTATGTCCACAATGTGTGCCACCATCCACTCCAGAACCTTCTCAGGGTCCCACACGGCCTCTGCGCTCACTCAACAGTAACTCCCTCTTCCCTCCCCGCCTCGGTCCCTGCACCCTCTGTTCCACTTCTGTCTCCATGAATTTGCTTGTTCTAAGTGGAATCATGTAATATTTGTCCTTCTATGTCTGGCTTATTTCATTTGGCTGAATGTTTTCAAGGCTCATCCGTGTTGCAGCATGAGTCAGAACTTCATTCCTTTCTGGCTGAATAACATTGTGTTCTCCACATTATGCCATGTTTTGCTTATCCATTCATACATCGATGGGCATTTGGGCTGTTTCCTCCTCTTGGCTGTTGTGAATATGCTGCTTTGAACATGGGATCAAAAGTCTGTGTTTTTAATTTAATTTTTTTTTGAGTCAGTGTCTCAGTTTGTCATCTAGGCTGGAATGCAGTGGCACGTCAAGGCCACTGCTGCCTCGACCTGCTGGGCTTAGGTGATCCTTCCACCTCAGCCTTCCAAGTAACTGGAACTATAGGCGTGTGCCATTATACCCAGCTAATTTTTTGATTTATTGTAGAGATGAGGTCCCGCCACGTTGCCAAGGTTGGTCTCAAACTTGTAGTCTCAGGCAATCCTTTCACCTCCACCTCCCAAAGTGCTGGGATTACAGGCATGAGTGACTGTGCCCAGCTTCTGTTTTAAATTCTTTTGGACATATATGCAAAAAGAGCATTTAATATGTTTTGCAACTGATTATTAGTGGCATACAGCAAGAAAAAAGTATCAAATTTCTAATAAGAAGAAAATTTTAGGCCTGGCATGGTGGCTCTTGCCTATAATCCCAGCAATTTGGGAGGCCAAGGCAGGAGAATTGCTTGAGTCCAGGAGTTCAAAACCAGCTTGGACAACATAGTAAGACCCAGTCTCTACAAAAATCAAAATATTAGCCGGGTGTGATGGTGTGTGCCTGTAGTTCCAGCAACTTGAGAGGCTGAGATGGGAGGATTGCTTGAACCCAGGAGGTCAAGGCTGAAGTGAGCTCTGATCATGCCACTGCACTTCAGCCTGGGTGACAGAGTAAGATCACGATTCAAAAAAAAAAAGAAAAAAATTAAAATTCCCTATCCCCCTCCTCACCCCCCAGAAAAGTACTGACCATCAGGCCCTACTAGATGCCTTTTCTGCTTCTCCCGGGCCCTGACTTCATGGTGACAATTACTCACAATGCTTGCCCATACCTAGACAGTCAGTTCAACACATACCAGATACCCCAAACTATTAACTGTATTAAATGAAAAATCTGTTTTCTCTTAGTACTTTTGAGTCTTCTGGGCTAGCAAAGATAACGGGGAGTGGTCAGGGTGACTGTGATACCAGGACGACCGTTCTACCTTGCAGGAGCAGTCTCAAGACCACAGAGGCAGTCATGGAGGTGGCCACTGAGGTAGAGGGGGCACCGGAAGCGCCAGGCATCTGCCCATGTCTGGGCGTTTTACTACAGGCCTGGTAATGCACTTCGAATACACTTCCCTCTGGATTTCCTCGCAAGAACAGTCATTTTTCTGAGTCTGCCGTCACCTGAAGACCCGAGTTGGGCTCCTGGTCGGTAAATCTTCATGTCCTGTTAGGTTTTAAGCTCCTTAAAAGCAGAGACTTGTCCTGTGACTCCCTCTACACACACACTTACACATGCAAGCACACGTACACACACAGGTGCACACATACCCCTCCCCCCACGTGCACGTATGCACTAAGAACTCCGAGTCTGGAGTCAGGCAACCTAGGTCAAATCTCAGACTGTCATTCGCCCAAGGACACCCAGCGAGACAGGGCCATGAGGGATCTGACCCCACAGTTTTTCTTCACCTTCCGAACCTCATGCAATTATGTACCCTCTTCCATGCCTTGGTTTCCTCAACTGCAAAGTGGGATAAGAACAGAACCCTCCTCACAGGACAGTTGAGAGGATCCAACAGCCTGACAGGACAGATGCCAGTAGGCTCCTGGAGTTCAAGGAGGTCGCCTCCTTGGGGATACGTGTTCCTGGACTCTGTGGGGTCAGCGTGGGGCTTGTGAGACCTGTCTGGGAGCTGCATCTTCCACCTCGGGAAGATTTCTTAACTAGTCACAACCTTCCCCTCCTGACACTGGGAGAGCATTCCTGGCTGCATTTGGCAAGAGTCAGTGTCAGCCACTGGCTACCTGAGCAGCTACGGGAGAGCCACAGGCTGGCATGGGTCCTGGGCTCCATTTATTTTATTTTATTTTAATTTCAATAGCTCTGGGGGGCACCTACAGCTTTTAGTCTGGGTTTCACGTGTACCCTCCACCCCCATCTGTGCATGCTGGACCTGGTGGGTGACTTCCAACCCTTCCCTTCCCTCTCCTCCTCCTCCTTTCCCTCTCTTCCTCTGTGACACCATTATTCGCATCTTGACGGGTGCTTGCTTTTGCTTCTACTTTGAAGTGAGAACATGCAGCATTTGGGTTTCTGTTCCTGAGTTAGTTCACTCTGGATGATGGTCTCCAATCCCATCCAAGTTGCTGCAAAGACATGATTTCATTCTTTTTTCGGATTTCTTTTTTTTTTTTTTTGAGTTGGAGTCTCACTCTGTCGCCCGGACTGGAGTGCCATGGCCGCTCCCGGCCACCGCAGCCTCGACCTGCTGGGCTCCGGCGATCCTTCCGCCTCAGCCTTCCAAGTAGCCAGAATTACAGGCATGCGCTACCACGCCCGGCTGACTTTTTGATTTATTGTAGAGAGGAGGTCTCGCTGCCCAGGCGGGTCTCGAACCCGCGGGCTCAGGCAATCCACTCACCTCAGCCTCCCAAAGGCGTGGGATTACAGGCTGAGCCACCGAGCCCAGCTCTTTTTCGGATTTCTAACAGAGCAGAAAGGTCACAGCTATTGTCATAGTTTGACCACACCCCTCAATGTTGGAAATAGAATCAAGTCTGGATCACGAGGCTCCGCTCTCACAAGGGGTGAAGCCAATGGCAACGGGCTCAGACTGAGCACCGGCTCCTGCCTCCCACCTCCCTCTGCACTTCCACCAGGGATGAGCTCACCGGCCCTCACCAGATGCCAGATGCTCCAGCCCGGACTTTCCAGCTCCAGGACTTCAAGCCCATACATCTCCGTTCCCTGAGAATGGCCATCTGTGGTGTTCTGAATGACAGCACACATGAACCCAGGCACTGTGGGTCAAGGCCTCTGGAGCGCCCTCATGCCATTGGACTACAACTCCCACAAGCCTCCCTGGGAGCTCCCCGGCCAAGCCCAAGGAGGCTGATCTTGTCTTCCCCACAGGATATCCGCACCTTGACGACTAGGGCCCTGCCTGGGATCCTGCTCTGTCCTCAGGATCCTCAGGTGAGATCAAGGTTGGATATTTGGAAAGAGAAGCAGCAGCTGGATGGGAGAACCTCCTCCCCTTCCACACCTGCCTCCACAATCGCTCACACTGCCTCCAGGAAGCCTTCCCTGGTGCGTTTGTTTTTGTCTAGTTGTTGGGAGCCAAGAAAAACACACATGAAAACAAGACTGTAAACTATCCAGACATGGGATTGTGTCTGTCCCTGTGTGCTCCCCCTTCCCCTCTCCCTCCCCCCAGTCCCAGTGCATTTGCAGGGCAAGGCCTGGGTCGAGTCATAGACGCTTCCTTCCAGGCCCATGGACTGAACCCACATCTTTTCTCCATCAGAGACAGACACTAGACAGTGACCTCTGCCATCCTGCTTCCTTCCCTGGCTTCCCTGGGGGGCCCCGTGGGAGGGCAGGTTATGGGACATTTCCCACAGTCCACCATGGTCCCTGGGGCCACGTTGTGTCAGGGTAGATAGGATGCCTCTGGCCCCACCCTGGTGTCGTCACAGCTTCTCATGAGAGGCCCCTGTTCCCCCAGATCACTGATGGGTGTGCTCTGACTGGGGTCACCTCCCTTCTGACCCACAGTCAGCCTGAAGGCATGTTCAGCTCAGTCCAGTGCATGGGACCAGCCCTCAACAGCAGGATGTGGCATGGTGGGGAGCCCACTGCCAGTGTCACCTGACCCTTCATAAAAGTAAATGACAACTTTTTCTTTTTCGAATCAGGATCTCACTCTGTGACCCAGGTTGGATTGCAGTGGCACAATCATGGCTCATGGCAGCCTAGACCTCCTGGACTAAGGCAATCCTCCCATCTCAGCTTCCCAAGTAGTGAGGACTATAGACACATACCACCACACCCAGCTATTTTTTTTATTTTTCAGTAGAGACAAGGTCTCACTATGTTACCCAGGCTGGTCTTGAACTCTTGGGCTCAAGCAATCCTCCTACCTTGGCCTCCCAAAGTGCTGGGATTACAGGTGTGAGCCACCACTCCTGGCCTTCCAACATGTTTTTCCTGGTTATAGCATGCCTGACTACTAAGATGGGACAACTCTAATAGGACTGACAGGACCAGCATGAGTCAGGCAGATTGTTTATCCAGAATGAGTTTGTGTTCAGTTAACATCCTGTTAACTGAGAAGAGGTCACAGGTGCAAATGTGAGATTATCAAAGTATGTCAAGATGTGCTCATCACACAGATCCCGCCAGGTTGTCTTTAAGACCACCTCTGATGGTCCAGATGCTGTTTCAGGTTCTCGCAGTCCATCAGAATCAGCAGAACAAGCACATGTGGTTTTGAATCAGCACCGGTGAGAGTGATTAAACAGGATTTCTTGCTGCTTGGATTCCGTCAAGTGCTGGAATTTCCTATGTGTCCCTGTACAGAGAACAAATGCTGGTTTATCCGGATCCAGCTGTATATGTTTCTGCCCACATGAGAAAGTTCAACCACGGGGCTAGACCCCGAAATGGCCTACGGGGAGATGCCCTGAGGCACACATGGTTGGCTAGAGGCGCCCTTGGGGAAGGAGGGGATCCGTCCCAGCATGGGAGGCAGAGAACACCAGGGGAGGAGCACGGATTCCCCTCCCGCCTCTGCCACTCATGCACGGGGACCTTGGATGTGGCATTCAGCCTCCCCTGCACCTCAGTCTCCTCACCCGTAAAATGGGGTGATAATAACGATGCCTCCCTTGGGCTGCTGGTCAGATTCAGTGATGCAAATAATGCACCCACCCCCTTCCTCATTTCGGGCCCTGCAGCTCCTCCCACCACCCCCAATGTGTCGGTGCCTGGCTCAGAGCAGTCGATTGGCAGCACGACCGCTGTTGCCCTCCGGTGCGGTTTTGGTGTTCATGTAGAGTGATGCTCTTGAACAGCCCTGGCCTCTCCATCCGGGCCCGGCTCCTCAGGTCCCTGGAGTCACTGTTCCTGTCAGGAGACGGAGGCACGACTCTCCCATCTGGACTCTCTCGGCCTGCTGACTTCACCTTCCCCTCACTTGCTCTCCCTCCTCCCCCCTACTGTATACATGAGGCACCCCAGACCTCAGGCTGTTTTCCACCCCCTCTCTCCTTTCCCTTGATGATTTCATCTGGCATAATGATTTAATGAAACTAATTTATTTGTTTTTGAGTCGAGTTCTCACTCTGTCCCCCAGACTGGAGGGCAGTGGCACGATCACAGCTCATTGAAGCCTCGATCTCTTGGGCTCCAGCGATCCTTCTCCTTCAGCCTCCTGAATAGCTGGGATGACAGGTGCACACCACCACGCCTGGCTAATTTTTCTATTTTTTGTAGAGATGAGATCTCACTATGTTGTCCAGGTTGGTCTGGAACCCCTGGACTCACAATCTTCCTGCCTCAGCCCCCCAGAGTGCTGGAATTAGAGGCTTGAGCCACTGAACCCCATCTGGCATTGTGATTTTAAACACCATCTCTATGCTGATGTCTTTCAGATTTTATCTCCAGTTTGAACCTTTCCCTGAACTCCAGACTCGCATATCCTGCTGCCCGCTTTACTTCTCCACTTGGAGATGCAGTAGTGAGCCCCGATCAATAGTTTCCAAGCGCCCTGACTTTCCCCTCTGACCCGGCCCCTCAACAATCTCCTCTCAGCTATTCAGGCCCGGCCACCCTCCTGGACTCCCCTCTTTCTCTGACACCATTTGTTCTACCCCCACCACCTACCCAGAACTCGACTGCTTCTCCTCCCTGTTCCTGCTGCCTCCCAGGATTCTCCAGCTGCCTTTTGGCCGGTCTCCTGTGGCCGTCCTGGGCCAGCCCACCATGGCCCCAGCGTCCTCCTGGAATAAGACACATCCTGCACTCTAGGTCCCAAGCCCCCAAGCTTCCCACTGACCTGATGTGAAAGCCAAATCCTCATGGGAGCCTGCAAAGCTGCCGATCGTCCCTCCAACTCCCTCCTCTTCCCCTCCAGCCCCTCCATCCCCCACTCCTCGTCCTCAGCCATGGTGCCCACTGCTCCTCTTCCATCCCAGGCCTGCTCCTGCACGGTCCACCCTTGGCCTCCTCAGCTGCCTGCTCAGACACCACCTCCTCCAGGAGGCCTTCCCCAGCCACCCTGCTGAGACCATGGACGGCTGTCCCCCTTCCCATTGCATCACCTCTTCTCCAGCACACACTACGGCTGGCACACTGCATACTTCACATGCCTGTCTGCTCACTGCCTCTCCCCCTGGAGCAGAAGCTCCATGAGGACAGACTTTCGCCTGCCTTGTTCCCTGCTGCCTCCCCAGAGCCCGGGACGAAGCTGGAAGCACACACAGGGGCTCAGGAAGTGCTATTTCCCCACTGCGTGCAGTGCACAGCCTGGGCAGCGACCGCCCTCTCAAACAGCGTGTGCAGCCATGCCCACCAAAGATCTCCAACACTACATCCCACACAGAAAGGGCTGGCTAGAAATTACCAAAATGAAGGGGGAGATTAGGGACATGACCCAGAGGACACACAGTCTCCAGATGTCCTTAGCCTAGAGGCATCCATTTATGTTATTAAGTTGGTGGAGGATCTTATGGGCTGCTCTTATGGATGACTCTGCGAGTGCTGAACATGTTTGAAAGGTTCTGCTGATCCTCTCTTGTCATGGGGCCATTAGCACAAGGGCAGATGGACAGAAATGACCAGGAGCCAGACTGCAGGCTGGCCCAGGCTGGTGGAATCCCGTCAGCAGAGAGCATGGCATTGTGGGTAGGAGAGCAGGCATGATGGGTAGGAGACTGCAGCACTGTGGGTGGGAGAGTAGAGCACTGTGGGTAGGAGAGCAGGCACGATGGGTAGAAGACTGCAGCATTATGGGAAGGAGACTGCAGCACTGTGGGTAGGAGAGTGGAGCACTGTGGGTCGGAAAGCAGGCATGATGGGTAGGAGACTGTAGCACTGTGGGTAGGAGAGTGGGGCACTGTGCGTAGGAGAGCTCAGCACCGTGGGTAGGAGACCATGGTGCTACGGTAGGAAAGCCCATTTGCCATGTTGATAGAGATCACTCAGGACTGCTGGCAAGGGCAGAGAATCCTCACGGTTTCAGACCCAACCACCGGAAGTGCGTGCCGCCTGATTAGGGCCGGGCAGAAGCAAAGCCCAGAATCCCGCCCAAGGTCAAAGCAGAGGGGCAAGTCAGAGGCGAGGACCAGTTGGAGACCTGACTCCCGCTGGAACTGGCCCCATCAGGCGGCCCAGGTGGGACCCTCTGCCATCACTCGTGGGCAGACCCAGGCAGCCGAGCGTGCTGTCTAGGGGACAGGTTGGCATGGGGCATGAGGCTGTGGCTGCCGCTGTGTGCCCTGCCAAGTCTTCCTTGCTCCAGCTTCTCCTCAAGACGTGTCACACGGCCCCTGGGTCAGCAGAAGCCATGTCCACACTATGGTCTCCATCGAGTGCTCACGGGCCGGGCTGTGCTGTACTGAGTTCATGATGGAGATAATCACGGCCCCCGCCTGCACATGCAGTGACCACAGTGAAGACTTGTGACAAGGACGGGGAACTGTGAGATGGTGGCGGCCATGGCAGCAGCCGGCACGGGATGCGGTTGCTGGGGCTGGCCCTGTGCTGTGACCATCAGGCTGGGAGCCACGAGGCGGGTCCTGGGGGTGCTGTGCTCCCGTTTTACAGAGGACACAGGTCACACAGCTGGGAAGAGGAGGGCGCTGTGAGTCCACAGCCAGCGCCCCAAGTGCTAAGCCCTCCAGATTCTTGGTGCTCTCAGAAGTACCATGGGGGACACCTCATTCTGACAGGGTCTTGAGGAACCCCAGGGCAGAGGCCGGAGGTCAGAGAAGGCTTCCTCGGGAGGTGGGGGACGCCTGCACTGAGGCGGGAGGAGCCAGTGCACATTGTCTAGGGGAGGCATGGCAGGAAAGATGTTGCAGGGAATTCCTGGTGCCCAGGAAGTGAGTGCTGTGTTGCAGGAACTTACCAGCAGGGTGGGGATGGAGAGACAGAGCAGGGCAAGTGTCAAGGCCCAGCCCAGGCTCTTGCTACCATGTGGTCTAGTACAGCCTTGTGCTACAGATCTCCCAGGCCTCAGAAGCTTCTGGAATGAAACCCTTTTGAACAGGGAGGCCCTGTATCAACTAGAATAGGCTACTTATAAAACAATCCTAAAGTTCACATGAAACCACAGAAGACTCTGAAGAGCCAAAGCAATCTTGAGCAAAGAGAACAAAGCTGGAGGCATCACACTACCTGGTTTCAAAATATATTGCAAAGTTACAGTAACCAAAACAGCATAGTATTGGCATAGAAACAGACATATAGACCAATGGAACAGAATGGAGAGCCTAGAAGTAGGTCCATGCATTTACAGTTAATTAAATCTTTGACAAACTTTCCAAGAATATACAACAGGGGAAAGAACAGTCTCTTCAATAAATGATGCTGGGAAAACTGAATATCCATATGCAGAAGAATGAAACTGAACCCGTGTCTCACACCGTATACAAAACCCAACTCAAAATGGATGAAAGCCTTAAACTTAAGACCTGATACTATAAAACCATGAGAAGAAAACACAAGGGAAATGTGAATCGACATTGTTCTTGGCAATGATTTTTTTGGATATGACCCCAAAATACAGGCAACACAGGCAAAACTAGACAAATGGGAGTGCATCTAACTAAAAAGTTTCTGCACAGCAAAGCAAATAAGCAACAGAGGGAAGAGATAACCTACAGAGTGGGATAATATATTTCTATGTCACACATCAGATAAGGAGCTGATAGCCAAAGTACCCAAGAAACTCAAACAACTTAATAGTCAGAAAACAGATCATTTGATTTTGAAATGGGCAAAAGACCCGAACAGACATTTCACAAAAGAAGACATACAATGGCCAAGAATTACGTGGCAAAATTATTCCACATCAGTAATCATCAGGGAAATGCAAACTAAAACCACAGTGAAATCCTACCTTGGACCTGTTAAGATGGCTATTATCAAAAAGACATTGGCGACGCAGTAAAAGGGGATTCTGGTACACCGTTGTGGGAATGTGAATAAGTGAAGCAGTTTCCCTCTGAGGCTCTGCTAGCTGCGGGCTTCCCTAAAGCAGTTCCTGTTAGCTGTACCCTTGAAGGGAAGCTGGCCTCCCTGCACATGAGACAGACCTTCCCCGATGTGGCATTCGTGAAGACCTTGGAGGGACAGGTTGGGGATCTTCCCTGTAATAAGAAAAGCCTGGTGGTTAAGCACGTGGTCCTACAGCCAGACTCCTCAGGTCCCAAACAGCCACCCGATTATCACACCATCCCCACACAAGCCAGGTTCTCTCCAACTCCTGGACCTTAGCTCAGGCCCTCTTCCATTTACATACTCCCACTATGGCTGGGAAATTTCTATGATGTAGTTCAGGTCTGTCTAGATGTAATGATTTCAGGGACTCCCTGAAGACTGGGTTATGGGTCCCTCCTGTGGGCTCCTATGGGTGCTTATGTGGCAACAGGTACCCACCTTCTGGTAGTCATGAGTTTATATTATTATTATTATTATTATTTTGAGTTGGAGTCTCACTCTGTCGCCCAGACTGGAGTGCAGTGACCGCTCTCAGCCACCGCAGCCTTGACCTGCTGGGCTCCAGCGATCCTTCCACCTCAGCCTTCCGAGTAACTGGAACTACAGACTCGCGCTACCACACCCGGCTAATTTTTTTTATTATTATTTATTGTAGAGATGAGGTCTCACCAAGTTGCCCAGGCAGGTCTTGAACCTGCGGGCTCAGGCAATCCACTCACCTCAGCCTCCCAAGGTGCGGGATTACAGGCTGAGCCACCGAGCCCGGCTTATATTATTATTATTAGAATAGGAGTTTCACTCTGTTGCCCAGGCTGAAGTGTGTAGCACAATCATAGCTCACCACATCCTTGAACTCCTGGGCTCAGGTGATTTTCCTACCTCAGCCTCCCATGTAGCTGAGACTACAGGTGTATACCACCACACCTGACACATTTTTTTTGATTTTTCTAGAGACAAGTTCTCATGTTCCCCAGGCTGCTCTTGAACTCCTGGCCTCCAGCGATCCTCCCACCTTGGCCTCCCAGAATGCTGGGATGACAGGTGTGAGCCACCACACCCAGCGTGTGAGTCTGTATTGTAATCACAGGCCTACTTGACTCTCACCTACCAGATCCTAAATGGTTGGAGGGCCAGGGAGTACCTGATCCCTGCTGTCTCCAGTGCCAGCACGAAGCCCGGTTCATAGCCATGCCCCACGTGCATTTACGGGGTCAAGTTAGACACCCCCCCATCACTCTTCTCCTCTCCCATTTCCTGAACTCTGCACCTGTCCAAGTTCTTTCTCAGAAACGCCTCCTGAGCTCTCCGCTCCATCACCCTAAGGGCCTTGGTTCAAGCCTTCTTGGTCTCCCCGTGTCTGCTCTGATGACTTCATAGACGCCATGTAACCCTCTCCTGGCCTCATCATCTCTCGGGAGGCCCCCGCTGAACCATCCCGATGGCAGTACTTTTCGTCTCTCTGTGATTCAAGGCAAAAGCTGGCTTCTTTCTGGCCAGGGAGTGCTGTTCCTCCATGTTGCCGCCATCCTCAGTGATAAGTGGCAGGACAGACATGATTTACAGATGACCTTCTCTCCCAAATTCTCCTGTTAGCTCTCTGCTGCTCGGAAGACAAAACATAAATCCCCCAGCAGGGCCAAGGGCTTGCCAGCAGCTGGCACCTCCAGGCTCTCCCCGCTGCCCCTTCCTGCTCCTGCCCACCACAGGCCGAGCTTCCGCTGCCTCCAAAGGCCCCACGATCCTCGATCCTCTGACCCTGGAGCGCTGCCCACGTGCACGTGTCCTGCCTGCCCCCTCCCTCTCATCGGAACCTAGTTCCATGGCCACTTCCTCTGAGCCTCGCTCAGCTTCTCCAAATAGAGTTCCTCCTCCTGTCCTGCCCATGGCAGTGTGATCATTGGCGCGAAGTGGTGGGCTTGCAGGTCATTCTCTCTGTCCCGGACACAGCAGGTGCAGGGACAGGATCTCAGCATGTAGCCTCATGGCTTGGGTGGCCCCTGTCATGTAGAGGAAGCCCTAGAAAGGGCTCCTGATGGGATAACTTGTGTCTTATGGGGTTCGTGCTACATGGGATTAACTTGTGGCACCGGGGCAGGAATAGACAGGCACCCCATGCAAGAGAATAAGAGCTCCCCAGGGACCCTGTAGTCTAAGACTCTCGTGTGGTCAAAACACAAGCCAGGGGAGAAAAGGAGGCCTGGGCAGGTAGAAGCTATGAAATTAGATATTCTTAAAAAGAATCAAGTGTAACCTAATCTTACAGCTTGTCACTAATTAAATCACAGGTACATCAAATTGTTACATGTGAGAATGTCAAGCTCTAAAAATAATAGAGATAACGAGTAATAAATACCTCAATGGCAGGGATGGGAGATCTTTCTAAGCCACAGCACAATAGAAGAAATCTCAGGGGAAAATCTCAGCAAGAGCTCTGACTACACATCAATTTTTAAATGTCTTATTCACTGAAGGAGGCAAGTGACTATCTAAGAAATCTAAGAAAAGTCATCTGCCACAAATCCAGTGTTCTTGTCTTTCCAATATCAAGTGCATACAAACTGATAAGAGAAACATGATTTCTCTAGAATACAGCAAAGGACAGGTACACATACTTCTTAACAATGAAATGCAAATGTTAAAAAAACCTATGAAATAGTGGCTGAAAAACACTTAGGACTTCTGCTTCTGACTATTATAGCATAACAGGAACTAGATCTACCCTCCTGCCCTAAGCACCTAAAAGCAATGAACAAATATATGAATCAGCAATTTGTAAACCCAGACAGCAGGCAGCACACAGACATGGAAATACACAATTTTATAGCACTTATACTACATGTGAAGTGGCCTAATAAAACTTACAGATAGACTATAATAGGTTAGACATGTATACTATAAATCTTAGGAACCATTAAAATAATATAACCAAGAGTTTTAGCTAACAAAACAACAAGAAAGATAACTTCGAGTCATAAAAATATTCAATTATTCCAAACAAGGCAGAAATAAGGCAAAAGAATACATAGAATAAAAATAAATAGTAAAATGATAGATTAAAACCCAATCATACCCATAAGCACATTAAATGCAAATCTTTAAACACTTAATTTGGAGGCATTGATTGTCAGATTGGAAAAAAAGAAACCAAAATCCAGTTGTACAATGTCTACAAGAAACTCACTCTAAGAAGACACAAAGGGGTTAAATGTAAAAGGAAGTAAAAAAATATTCCATATTGACACTAGTCAGAAGAAAGCTGGAGTAACCACATACATAAAAGATAAAGCACCGGTTAGAGCATAGAATACTACCAGGGAACAGAGGATCGTTACTAAGAGGAACTTTTATGAGGATAAAGGGACAAATTCATCAAGAGGACATAAAAATCCTGAACATATATGCACATAATAACAGAGATTCAAAACATATAAAACAATCATTGCTAGAACTGTATGTAGAAATAAGCAAATCCACAATTATAATTGAAAGTTTCAACAACCATCTCTCAATAACTGACATAATAAGCAGACAAAATAAGCAAAAATATGGAAGACTTGGCCAGGTGCAGTGGCTCATGCCTGTAATCCCTGCACTTTGGGAGGCAGAGGCAAGAGGACTGCCTGAGTTCAGGGGTTAGAGACGAGCATGGATAACTTGGCGAGACCTCGTCTCTACAATAAATGAAAAAATTAGCCAGGTATGGTGATGCGTGCCTGTAGTTCCAGCTACCTAGAAGGCTGAGGTGGAAGGATCACCTGAGTCCAGCAGGTTGAGGCTGTGGTGGCTATGGGAGTGTCACTGCACTCCAGCCTGGGTGACAAAGTAAGACTCTAACTCAAAAAAAAAAAAAAAAAGAATACAGAAGACTTGAACAACACTACCAACCAATTAGATCTGATTGACATTTATAGAGGACTCACTCGATAATATCAGGCTACACATGCTTTTTAAGTGCAATGGAATCTTCATTAAGATACATATTGCTAACCATAAAACAAGAATAAATAAATTTAAAAGCACTCAAATCATAAGAAGTATGTTATGGACTGAAATGGGCTTAAATTAGAAAACAATAATTTTTAAAAAGGAGTAAAATCCCCAATTATATGGAAATTAATCAAAATACTTTAAAATAATCCATTGTTCAAAAAAGAAAGAAACGAAAATAGGTAAGTATTTTGAATGGAATGAAAATAAATACATGAAAAATTAAGAACCTGTGAGATGAAACGAAATCAGTTCTCAGAAGGGAATCTATAACATTAAATGCTTTTATTAGAAACAAGAAAGATCTCAAATCAACTTTAGCTTCCACCTTAAGAACCCAGAAAAAAGAAGTACAAGTTAAATCTAAAGCATGGAGAAAAAAGAGCACAGTAAAGAGCAGATATTCTTTTAAAAAGTTAAAAAGGGAGAATAACAGAGAAAATCAATGAAATCAAAGGCTGGTTCTTTGAGCAGATCAATACAATTGATAACTTGTAAATAGACCAATCAGGAAAAAAGGAAAGTAGACACAAATCACCATATAAGAAATGAGAGAGGGAACCATTGCTACTGATCCTGAGGACATAACAAACAATTATGAATAATTTATAGCCAATAGATTCAGCAAGTTAGATAAAATGGCTAAATTCCTTGAAAGATGCAAAACACCAAAACTCACTCAAGAAGAAACAGACAGCATGAAGTACTCTAGTCCTAAGGAAATTTAATTTATGGGTAAAAATTTTCTCACAAAGAAGCTCCAAACCCAGATGGCCTCACTGGTGAATCCTATCAAACATTTAAGGAAGCAATAGTAATAAGTTCACACAAACTTACAAAAAGTAGAAGAGTAAGAAATACTTTCCAATCCATTCTAGGAGTTCAGCATTACTTACATAAAGCAAAAAAGACATAACAAGAAAACAGTACACTAATATCTCCCATGAACACAGACACAATAATTCTTAACTTCATTTTAGCAGTCAAACCCAACAAAATATGAAAAGGATAATACGCCAGGCTCGGTGGCTCAGCCTGTAATCCCGCGCCTTTGGGAGGCTGAGGTGAGTGGATTGCCTGAGCCCGCGGGTTCGAGACCCACCTGGGAAGTGAGACCTCATCTCTACAATAAATCAAAAAATCAGCCGGGCGTGGTAGCGCATGCCTGTAATTCCGGCTACTCGGGAGGCTGAGGTGGAAGGATCACCGGAGCCCAGTGGGTCGAGGCTGCGGTGGCCGGGAGTGGCCACTGCACTCCAGTCTGGGCGACAGAGTGAGACTCCAACTCAAAAAAAAAAGAAAAGAAAAGGATAATACAACATAATTAAGGAAAATTTATCCCAGGAATGTTCCATTGGTTTAATACATGAAAATCAATACGGCCGGGCTCGATGGCTCAGCCTGTAATCCCAGCGCTTTGGGAGGCTGAGGTGAGTGGTTGCCTGAGCCCGTGGGTTTGAGACCCGCCTGGGCAACTTGGCAAGACCTCGTCTCTACAATAAATAAAAAAAAATCAGCCGGGCATGGTAGCGGGTGCCTGTAATTCTGGCTACTTGGAAGGCTGAGGCGGAAGGATCGCCAGAGCCCAGTGGGTCGAGGCTGTGGTGGCCGGGAGCATGCCACTGCACTCCAGTCTGGGCAATGGACTGAGACTCCAACTCAAAAAAAGAAAAAAATCAATATAATTTACCATATCAATGGGCTAAAAAAAACCCCATGATCACATAGTAGGTGCAGAACAATCACTGGCAAAATTCAACATCCAGTCATGATGATTACTCTCAGAAAACTGGAAATGAATAAATGCTTCATCATTGTGATAAAAGGTCAGTATAAAAACCCTACCACCAATATTATCATTATATTTAACAGTGTAAGATAATGCTTTCCCCCTATGATCAGAAACAAGGCTGCTCTCATCATTTCTTTTTTATTTTTGAGTTGTCAACTTACTATGTCACCCAGGCTGAGTGCAGTGGCATAATCACAGTCCATCACAGCCTCAATCTCCTGGGCTCAGGTGATCTTCTCATCTCAGCCTTCTGGGTAGCCAGGACTACAGGCACATACCGCCATGCTTGGCTTATTTTTTAATTAATTAATTTGTTTTTATATCGGTATTTCTTTTTCTATATTTTATTTTAAAGATGTGGGGTACAATTCAGGATTAAGTATACAAATGGTCATTGTACAGGTAAAGTTTGGGCCTCACTTTGGTCTCCACTTCACCTGGTTTGAGATCAGGTACACTTATTGAAGAAGTGTGTCTCTCCCTCCCTCCCCTGACAGTTTTCCACTACTGCCAATCCCTTATTTTTATTTTTGTAGAGACGAGCTATTGCTATGTTGCTCGGGCTGGTTTCAAACTCCTGAACTCAGGCAATCCTCCCACCTTGGCCTCCCAAAATGTGGGGATTATAGGTGTGAGCCACTGTGCCTGGCCGCTGTCACTATTTTTATCCAATGTTGTGCTGGAGGGTCTAGTGCAAATCAGGCAAATGAAAGAGATAAAAGGCAGACTGTAAAGAAAGAAACAATCTCCATTCAGAGAGGACATGACTGTCTATGTAAAAAATCCAATGAAACCTAGCAAAAAGTTAAGAGCTAATAAGTTCAGCAAAGTTGTGGGACTCAGATTGTAACAACTGTATTTCTACATACTAGCTGTGGACAACCAAAAATTGAACTAAAATGCCATTTACAATAGCATGAAAAATCTATAAAATACTTAGGGAAAATCTGACAGAAGATGTGTAAGACCTGTACACTGAAAACTATTATAACACTGTACTGAGAGAAATTTTAAAAGACAAATTAAGTAGAGAGATATGCCATGTTCATGGATCGGAAGACGTACTATTTTGTCATGATGTCAATTCTCCCCAGACTGATCTATAGATTCAATGCAATTCTGATCAAAATGCCAGCAGCGTTTTTTGTAGCAACTGAAAAGTTAATTTTAAAACTTATGTGGAAATGCAAAGAGCCTGCGATGCCCAAGTGACTTTGAAAAAGAACAATGTTAGACTGTTAAACTGAATTTGAACTTTATGAATGAAGGGCCTGCAAAGGCATAGAGAATAGTATAAAGGATACTGGACTCAGAAGTGGGAGGAGGGGGGATGGAGGGACGAAAAGTCCAGTAGTGTGCACAGGCAGAGGTGGTGGGTGCACCAAAGCTCAGACTTCTTTGTCACTGTACAATGCAACCATGGAACCAACAACCATTTGTATCCCCTAAAGCTATTGAGATAAAGAGAAAAATAAATTAATAAGCCTTATAATGATTAAGTACAAAACCAAATTTGAACTTTAGAAGCCTCTACAAGGGCCAGGCTTGGTGGCCTCTGCAAGGGCCAGCCTGTAATCCCAGCATTTTGGGAGGCCGAGGCGAATGGATTGCTTGAGCCCGCAGTTTCAAGACAAGCCCGGGCAACCTCATCTCTACAATAAAATTAAAAATAGCTGGGCATGGTAGTGTGCATCTGTAGTTCCAGCTACTCAGAAGGCTGAGACAGGAGGATCCAGAAGGTCGATACTGGTGTGACTGTGAGCGTGCATGCCACTGCACTCCAGCCTGGACAAAGGAGACTCCAACTCAAAAAAAAGGAAGCCTCTACATGAGTCTCACATAACAAACTGCAGCCCAACCTAGTATGTAAATAAACTGAAAACCTAATGGGAACCTGCCTTCCTAGCAAATAGCCAAGTCTCAGCGAGCTGCAGCTGGTCACAAGCGATCGACTGCCCAGTCAAGTTCAATAAGGCAAACGCCACACAGGAACCTGTTTAGCTCTCCTTTGCTGACCTCACTTCTCCTTTGTTGACCTCACTCCTGTTTGCTGACCTCACTGCAGGTCCTTTCCCTTTTTCTGTCTATAAATGTCACCCAACCATGTGGTACCTGACTCTCATGACCTATCCTGGCTCTAGGTGCTGCTGGATTCACAAATCTCGTTTTCTCAGTTAAATTCTGTTAAATTTAATGTGCTTAATGTTTTTCTTTTACAAGACTTACACTATCTGATTTCAAGACTTGTTAAATAGGCACAATAATTGAGATAACTGGTATTTGTGTAAAGACAGACATAGAACAATGGAACTCAGAACAGAGTCTAGAATTAAACCCTTGCACACAACCAGTTGATTTCTTACAAAGGTGCTAAAGGGCCACAGAATGTGCACCCCAAACAACCTATGCAAGCATGGCCTCTTGCTGCTTATGTACCAAAGTAAATATGCCTGAGATGTAGTGAAAGGAGGGTGATTTTATCCCAAAAGCCAGCAGATGGGGAAATGGCCAAGTTCATGCCTCAATGAAACTGTTTCAGACTTTTAGACTGAGTGGAGGGTTTAGAAAGGGAAACTTGGTATGGGGAGACATGCGGGCATGGCACAGGATGCGTCTTGATGGCTTATCTTAACCTGCAGAGGCTAATGTGTCCAGAAGGACCCCATTTCTGGGGTGGCAGGTGATGGAGTGACACCCTCCCTGTCATTGCTAGAAGCAGGAGCACAGCTTGTGGCTCAGGTGTGAAGAGACCGTGGACAGGATCTTTGGCAGGCCTAAGTCCTCTGTCACATGCTGCTCTCAAGTCCATCATTCACTTACTTTTCCCAAAAGGAGCCAGAGGAATGATCCTAAAAACCCCACTGCCCCAGGGAGAGAGCGGCCTTTGTTGATGTATCCTCATGATGGAACCTGAAACCTGGTTCTCCTACAGAGTCACTAGCACGTCTGTCTCCAGTTTCCATGCAAATCCTTGGTCCTCACCCTTTCACCCTCTCCTGGGTGTAGTTCATCTTCTCAGAGGATCAGAGGGTATGTCAGGATCTCAGAGAGAATCCTGTGGGATTTTCAAGGCAGCAACATTAAACTGAAACACATTTTTCTTTATCTCGGTGCATGTCCAGTTTTAGTATCAGATTTATCTCTTTAGAGAGAGGGGACTGGTGAGGAAGGAAGGCAGGGTGACTCAGCATCCTAGCTGTCCAGCAACATCTAATGATTAATAGCACCCTTCCTTGGCTCTCTCCCCTCAGTATCTAAATTACTGCTTTGTAGTATGGTATAGTAAAATGTTTAAGCTCATGGATTCTTCCATTTCTTCTTCTTCTTCTTCTTCTTTTTTTTTTTAAGGGTTGGGGTCTTGCTCTGTTGCCCAGGCTGGAGAGCAGTGGCATGATAGTAGCTGGAGCTACAGATGTATACCACCATGCCCAGCTAATTTTTTAATTTTTTGTACAGATGAGGTCTCACTATGTTGCCCAGGCTAATCTCAAACTCCTGGCCTCAAGTGATCCTTGCACCTTGGTCTCCTAAAGTGCTGGGATTACAGGTGTGAGTCACACTCCTGGATCTTTGCTTCTCAGTAGACCCTCGAGAACCAGAATGTGAATGTGTGGTAGGGTTTCAAGTACCAGAAGTGAACAAATCTCTTAAGTCATTTACTCTGTAGGTGAGAACAGGCACTGGGAGAATCTAGCTCTTGAATTTAAGGAGCTTTATGGGATGGCCCAGAGGTGCTGGGGTGTGGGCTCCTGGTGGTTCTTATAACTCCCATCTAACCTTGAACCCCAAAGTCAAGGGGTCTGTCTTAGCCCTTACTTCTCCAGTCTCTCTCATGAAGATTTCCCTGGTCCCCCTGAGACCGTGGGTCCTGCATCCCTGAGACCCCCATCTGCCTGGCCACCCTGCAATCAAAGAACCATCTCACTGCTTGTCTGGACACTACAGGCCTTCCTAATAGAGCTCTATGTCTTCTCTTGGCCACCCACAACTTTGTTTCCTCCCAGCATCAGAGTACACACGAGGCAGACCCCCCAAAACCGAAATTGTTCTGCAGGGCAAGCCCCTTGTAGTCCAGGCTTCCCCACTAGAGGGAGGTGTTCCAGGAACCTGTGGCCATCAGTGGACCAGGTAGTGTTTTTGTGAGACGCTGTACTGGGCTTCAGTGAATTTTTTTTGGAGACTTCCAACGCGTTTGCCCATTTCATGTTGGGTGATTTACGAGCACACCTGCCCACACCACACTGAATGTTCAGCAGTTCTCAACCCCAAACGGCATGACCCCCTCCCTAGTCACCTCATCCTGCCCTCAGCAACATTTTTTTGTTTCCTTGGATGGAAAAAGTTCTCAAAGGGAAATGTTTTGCTGATGAGGAGGAGGTGAAACAAAAATGGCAGGAGCACTAAAAGGCATCAAAATCGATGAACTCCAAAACAGTTTTTGAGCGGTGGGAAAAGTGTCTCGATATGTGTATTGCATCAAACAGAGGGTACTTTGCAAGTGACTGAAGTTTAAACAAGGAAGAACACATACACAATTTTTATAAATAAATTCTGGGTGTTTTGGGCCTCCCTCGCACATTGTTAATTTTTCAACATGAGAGTGATCATTTAAAATCGTCCATTGAATCTCATCATTCCCCACTTAAAGGCCTTCCTGGCATCCCACTGCATAGACGGGAGGAACCCCAGCCCCTCACCATGGCATGCAGGTTCTGCACACTCCCAATCTTGCCTCATCCGATTCCAGTCCTGCCCCTGCACAGCCACACAGACCTGCCACAGGACCTTTGTACCTGCTCCTCCCACCGCCTGAAATGCTCCTCCCTGCCCCTCGTCCATACTGCTGCTGCAGGTCTCAGTGTCAATATTGCCTCCCCAGACCCTTGGTTACCTGAACAGCAGCTTGTCCCATCCCAGGCTGCATGCTGTCATCTCTGCCTGTTTTTGTCTGTCTGTTTTGGGCAGCATTTGCCCTGTCTCGAATGACCTCTTTGTGTATTTATGGACTTGTTATCATAGAACAGAATGCTGGCCCTTATCTTACTCTCTGCTCTCTCTCCAGTGCCCAGCAGATGCCTGAGCCATGCTGGCCCCATGGGACGTTACCCTTCCAGAGTCTTCTGAGCTCCTGATCAATGGAGCCAAACCCTTTAGGTCTTGCTGGCAGCTCCACCATGGCCTTCCAGACACTGCCTACCCGGCTGTGCTCTTTCTGGTCTTACCCTGACTCCCACCCCTTCTCTGGGGCACATGAAGAAAAGCCCAGAAGCAACCTCTTACTAGTCACAGGGATGCCACTCTCTGTTGTGGGAATTTGTGTGATTTCCCTTTGAGAAGAAGAAGCCCCATGGGTGCAGGGTGTAGAGTTCATGCAGACTAGGTTTAGCGGGGGGCCTTTGTGCAGTGCACATATCGCACCGCTGCACATGGTATCTCTGAGATCTCAGAGATCCCATGTCAAGCCCCATAGCATGATCTTTAGCTTCCTTCCTGTAAGTCTCTGTTCTTTGACATTTTAGATGAGCTCTCAATTATCCATGGTAAACAGGGAATAGAGTGGCTGGACGCAATGGCTCAGGTCTGTAATCCCAGCCACTTTGGGAGGCCAAGGTGGGAGGACTGCTTGAATCCAGGAGTTTGAGACCAGGTTAGGCAACATAGTGAAACCACTATCTCTACAAAAAAAATTGAAAAATTAGCTGGGTGTAGTGGCATGTACCTGTAGTGCCAGCTACTCAGAAGGCTGAGGCAGAAGGAACATCTGAGCCCAGGAGGTCAAGGCTATATTGAACCATGATTATGCCGCTGTACTCCAACCTTGGTGACAGAGAGACTTCAACTCAAAAAAAAAAAAGACTGGGCATGGTGGCTCAACCCTATAATCCCAGTACTTTGGGAGGCTGGGGCAAGAGGATTGCCAGAGCCCACGGATTTGAGACCAGCCTGGACAATGTGGTGAGACCTCATCTTTACAATAAATCAAAAATTTAGCTGGATATGGTAGCGTGCACCTATAGTTCTGGCTGCTTGGAAGGTTGAAGCTGAAGGCTCGCCTAAGCCCAGCAGGTCGAGACTGCGGTGGCTGAGAGTGTGCCACTGCACTCCAGCCTGGGTGACAGAGTGAGACTCAACTCAAAAAAAAAAAAAAAAAGGAAACGGAGATAAGAAAGCCAAAGACAGCCCCAGATCTCACTTGAATAAACCTCACTGCTTATGGAGCCCTAATCATGCACTGGACTAAACATTTTAAATACACTGTCACATTGTGTCAACCACATGACATTAGTACATTATGGGGGTGGGGAGGAAAGAGTTACAGAATCCCATGGATGTATGATCCCATTACAAAGTCAAAATCGTAATACATGTTCCATGGCTGCATGGAACAGTCTGGGTGGGTCAACAGAAAACTCTTAACAGTAGCTATTTTGGGGAGTAGGATCTGCAATGGACATTCCACAATGGACACTGCACTTGATACATTTCTGAACTATTTATTCTGTTTTACAGTGAGCACATTACCGCTTTCACAAACAGAGTATAATAAAGCGATTTCCATTTTGGAAAAAATAGCATGGGATAAAAAGCCATAAGCCAAAGGCTTACCTCCATTTCACAGCCTGTCATGTGACAAGCAAGAGGATGTCCCAGAGGACCAAGGTCCCAGGAGGAGACACCCACAGCTGGTAACCAGTTCCCACGGATGACAGCAGCACCTCCGAGATGGAATGACTGGTCTTCATACCAAAAGCTGAACCGCTCACAGGTTGGAAGCAAAATCAATCTCGAATTCTAGGAAGCCATGGGTTTTCCAGCGTATGACCATGTTGATGAGCAACTCATTACCCTCGTGTTGAGGAAAATGAATCTGACACTTGCAATCCTGACGCGCTAAACACGCGGCTGGGAGCCAGTTATGCTGTTCATGTGTCTACAACTCACTTAATTCCCCCATTGTAGGAAATAATTTCACAGCTAACAGTCCTCTTTCATTTGTTCCCAGTGTGTCATCTTTAAACAACAACAGAAGCAGAAAGATGGAAGCTGAGAAAGGGAAACGTGGCCAGGTCCACTGTGTACCTTGTAACCAGCAGAACGGAAGCACACGTGGGGTGCAGTGGCCAGTGGCCCCCACTTCACAACGGGGGAGAAGGCTACAGGCCATGGGTGTGGAATGTGTGCCACTGCCCACGTGTGTTTACTTTGGCTCTATGTGGGCACAGACATAAAAGAGGAAGTAGGAATCACAATGATGCCCTGAGCTGGGTGAGTCCTTCTAGAAATGACACTCTCTCTGTTTTGTCACTGAGTGACCCTGGCTTTGTGCTTTTCTTTTCTCTTTCATCATCTATCTTGCCCGGGAAATACACAGAAAGATGCTGATGAAAGTCACCCGGAGATCGTACAGATCTTCCTGGGAGGTGAGGGTTGGTTTGCACCATCCCAAGTGCCATTTTTGACACTTTTATTGTATTTATTTTTTACTTGAGAGTTGTGGGGTACAAGCGAGGATTTACTACATCCATGCACCACCATGACCAGGTGGGCATCATTCCGGGAAGGCAGAGCTGGTTCGACATTCACAAGACCCGTAACTGTAATTCAGCACTTCAACAGACGTCAAACCAAGAACCACATGATTATGTCATTAGATGCAGAAGAGGCTTTTGACAAAATCCAGCATCCCTTCTTGATAAAACCCTCGAGCACCTAGTTGTAGAAGAATTGTTCCTCAAAACAGTAAGAGCCATCTACATAAACCCGTGGACTGGGTCCATGGGAACCTTCAGGTCAGGCTGGAATGGGGGTGGGATACCTTCTGGCCCAGCAGATGCTGATGATATATGAAGCATGTCTGCCCTCAGACCCCATACAGACCCACACAACACAGCGCCGTGTGCTATCTGTTATAACAGCAATCGTTGGTGTTGACTACTATATTTTTAGTAATACCTTAGACAGTTTGGGTTTTCTAATTTAAAAAAAAAAAAATCTTCTCTGCCTTAAATCAAGTAGCCCCTGTCACTGCCCTAAGGGAGAGGCTTCTGTTACGCCTTCCCTAAGTTTTCCCTTCTCCACTGGGCTCGAATGTATTTATTAGCCAAGAGAGTCTGCAGGTTCCCTGTCCCCAGGCACCCCAGTTACCTGTTCCCACTTACAAGGGGGTATCCTCAGAAATCCAGAATGATCTCTTGGAGGGCAGGCCCCTTATTGGATCAAATAGTCAACCAAAGTTTTTATCTGGAAGTTTTGAGAAGGTTGCCTCACGATTTGCAGAAGAAATATCCCAAGTTGTGGCAAACAGAAGATTGGTCTTTCCATCATGACAATGTACTTGCTCACATGGCTCTGAGTGTTCAGCAGTTTTTGACCAAAAACAGCATGACCTCCTGGCCGACCCTCCTCATTCACCAGCTCTCATGATGAAGTCGGACTCCCCTGATAGGTCACGTCAGGACCTTTGGGAAACTTCTGGACATTCCACAAACAATGCCAGGTCCCTACACACAACCAGTGAAAACTTAAACACAGAGAAAACAGCTTCCTCTTCTAAAGAGGCTACCAGCACGGCCTAAGGAGAGAAGCCAGCCAGACGCTCCACGAGGCCAGCCACGACACACGAGCCTCATCCCACTCTGACACGACAGGTCATCTTCTCTCTAATGCCCATCCAGGGATTCATGAAAATCATCCGCCACGTGGCAGGGAAGGTGGGAAAGGTCTTCTCAAGACCTGACACCGGGCAGGGGCCACCCAACAGAAGACAATAGACCTCAGCATCTCAATGGTCTGAAAGTCTGAAAAATCACTTAACAACCTCCTTTATCAGCCTGGACACTGATAACAGCTTGAACCTCAGCACCTCCCTGCCCTTGGTCCTCGATGAGGTCAGTGCTGACCTCACCCGAGGCGGGCCAGCCAGGCCCATGAGACTCCCGGCCAGGCCACTCCCCCTCCTGCCTCTGCCAAGAGTCATCAGGCACATGTGGTGCTTTCTGTCATGAAACCCACTTTGTCCTTATCTTTGTTTTCTTTTCAAACGAGTCCTAAGTGCAGGATTCTGCAGAGGTGTGTGTGTTTCTACTAGAAGCCCGGGTCAGCAGCCTGGAGGTGTGAGCCCCCACGAGATCCCCAGGCCCGATTCTGTGTGATTCCACAGCATGCCATGGAAGGGGTCTCCAGATGACTGTACAGGTCAGCCGGGTGGCTTGAGTGAGGCCTGAGAGGGAGGCTGAGAGGAAGATGCAGGTGAGCTGAGTCTCCAGGGAGCGGGAAGAGTTTCTCGGGCAGACAAATGGGAGAAAGACCATGAAGTGTGGACTCTGAGCTCAACACGCCTGGTTCAGGTTCGAGGCAGGAGGTTCGCCTGTGCTCAGGAGTTCCAGACCAGCCTGGGCAACATAGTGAGACCTTGTCTCTATTAAAAAAAAAAAAAAAAAAAAAGGCCAGGCTCGGTGGCACAGCCTGTAATCCCGCGCCTTTGGGAGGCTGAGGTGAGTGAACTGCCTGAGCCCGCGGGTTCGAGACCCACCTGGGCAGCAAGACCTCATCTCTACAATAAATCAAAAAATCAGCCGAGCGTGGTAGCGCATGCCTGTAATTCCGGCTACTTGGAAGGCTGAGGTGGAAGGATCGCCAGAGCCCAGCAGGTAGAGGCGGCAGTGGCTGGGAGCGGCCATTGCACTCCAGTCTGGGTGACAGAGTGAGACTCCAACTTAAAAAAAAAAAAAAAAAGGAAGAAAAAGAAGGAACAGTCTGAGGAGCTATTATTACTATCATTTTCTTGACAAAAAGCCTATCCATGATTAAACTATATTTCCTATATTTTTATTACAAAAAATGTCCCTTTTCCTTCAAGCTACAGTAAAGGCTCCTCCTTTTCCTTTTATTGGGAACTTCCATCAAAAAGTACAGAACGTGTCACCTAATATCCAGGGCCTCCAACCCAGTGACATCTTGAGCCCAAGACATGAGTGACTACAAACTTGGTTTCTTTTTCCTCCTGCAGATTTCACAACCTCGAGTTGCTAAGCTCCATGACAACAGGGAGACGGCACTGGGATTCTGTGTTTCAGAGTTTTTTTGTTTTTTGTTTTTTGAGTTGGAGTCTCACTCTGTCATCTAGACTGGAGTGCAGTGGCCGCTCCCGGCCACCGCAGCCTCGACCTGCTGGGCTCCGGCGATCCTTCCGCCTCAGCCTTCCAAGTAGCTGGAACTACCATGCCCAGCTATTTTTTTGATTTATTGTAGAGATGAAGTCTTGCTGCCCAGGCGGGTCTCGAACCCGTGGGGTCAGGCAATCCACTCACCTCAGCCTCCCAAAGGCACGGGGATTACAAGCTGAGCCACCGAGCCTGGCTCAGAGTTTGTTTTTTATGGCTACTGTAACACATCATCATGGGCTTAGTGGCTTGACACGACACGTTTCTTCTCTCACACTCCCCTAGGTCAGCAGTCTGACTCGGGTCCCCCCCAGTGGAAGTCAAGGTGTGTGCAGGGCTGCATCCTTTTCTGGACACCTGGGAATGGTTGTCATCTTGCTCTCTGGGTTACTGACAAGCATTCGATTCCTCGTGGTTGTAGGAATGAGTCCTGAGAAGGTTGCTGCCAGCTCCAGTTTTCAGATGATTAGGGCTGCCCACAATCCCCAGCTGGGGAACCGTTCTCATCTCCAGACTGTGATGGCAGGCGGAGGCTGTCTCAGGCTTCAAACCCCTTCTGCCCTTCTTGTGTCTTGTTGCTCTGACCTCTGCTGAGAAAGATGCGCTGCCTTCAAGACTGCATATGATGAAATGGAGCCTACCTGGATAACCTGGGCAGCAAACCCTGTCGACAGGATCTGGGCAATGGGCGTCCTTGGGGACCATTATCTGGCCTGTCACCTCACACAGTGTCTAGCGTATCACAAGCATTCAGTGAATGACTAATGACTTGAATGAACAAAAGGGCAGAAGAACACTGCCAGCCAAGGGCATGTACATGGGAGACAGACTGTTCAGCTGCTGCTCTGTTTTGCTGATTAGAAGATATTTGAGCCCTGTAAAGCAAATTGTTTGCTGGGCAGAAAGCATGACAGTGATGAGGGTGTTCCAAGTCTCGCGTTAGTATTTCAGGTACACAAGGTTCTTCGCTCCAAGTGCACATTAGAACCACCGAGGAGCTTTTAGGAAATACCTTGTGCCAGGGCCCTCCATGGGCCAATGAAGTCAGACTCGCTGGGGCTCGATATGTGTTAAAGACCCTGCAGGAGATTCTACTGCTTGGCCGGGTCGAGTTCCTGGTTGGGATTAGCCTTATCTCGTTCGTGACTGAGGACTTGTGCCCTTTCTGATTCTATTGCCTTTTGTTATGGACTGAATTGTGTCCACCCACAATTCCTGTGTCAAACTCCTAGCCCCCAGGACCTCAGAATGTGACTGTATCTAGAAATAGGGTTTTTAAAGAGGTTTTTAAGTTAGAATGAGGTCCTTAGGGTGGGCCCTGGTCCAATTTGGCTGGTGTCCCCCTAGAGGAGGTTAGGACACACACACTCAAATAGAAGACAAAGTGTAGACAGAGAGGAGGCAGCCGTCTGCAAACCGAGGAGAGAGGCCTCAGAAAGGTGCCAGCTGGCACCTTTGACTTTGGACTTCAGCCTCCAGAATTGCAAGAACGGTGACTCAGCCTGTAATCCTGCGCCTTTGGGAGGCTGAGGTGAGTGGATTGCCTGAGACTGCGGGTTCGAGACCCGCCTGGGCAGCGAGACCTCATCTCTGCAATAAATCAAAAAATCAGCCGGGCGTGGTAGCGCATGCCTGTAATTCTGGCTACTTGGAAGGCTGAGGTGGAAGGATCGCCGGAGCCCAGCAGGTTGAGGCTGCGGTGGCCGGGAGCGGCCACTGCACTCCAGTCTGGGCGACAGAGTGAGACTCCAACTCAAAAAAAACCCAAAAAACAAAAAACAAAAACAAACAAACAAAAAGACACTTGTGTTGTTCCAGCCTGTGGGACTCGGTCATGGCTGCCCTGGCAAACTGTTGCTGACTTCAAGCACCTGGTGCTTTTCAGCTTCCATATCAAGTGGGCAGGGCTTTTCACCTTTGTTTCCCTAATGCTTCTCCGGCTGTTTGAGTGGAGTAGTAGTTCAATAAGCACAATCAAATGGCCACAGCCCTGGCCTGCATCCCGGCCCTGCCTCTGGCTGGCATGAGGTCCTGGCCAAGGCACTAAGCTTCAGTCTTCATCTGGAAAATGCCCCACTCTCATGGGACTGCTGAGATGACAGTGATGGGAAAACCCACAGCTGGGAGACCCCCCCCAGCCCTTCCGATGACCGGGCTGGTTTTGATGGGGACACCAAGGCTGACTAGGTTCCTTCTGAGTGGATGATCACTGTCCCAGGGCACACCAAGAAAACTCTTCTCAGCTCAGCTGTGATTCTTAAAATCAGTCCTAACTTTGGTCTCCTCCAAATGATAGCTTCTCCCATGTTTCATGTTTACTGAATGCCTTGGGCCAGTTTGTGAATGTCACGTTGCAAACAAAACCCAACAATTTCACGCATAATCCTTAAAAAGTGAGTACAACTCTTTTGGAAAGCAATGTCAAATTATGGATGAAAAGTCTTTAGAATATTTATACCCTTTTACCCAGAAATTTCCACTCTGTTACTCAATTCTGAGGAACAGATGCTATAAATACAGAAATAATCTTATTTATAAGTGCATTACTCATAGTGCATTATTTATAAGTGCATTACGCATAGTGAAAACTGACAACATAAATGCCCAGTTGGGGGGAATAAATAAAAATACATGCTCATCATTTACTATTATGAAGATACCAAAACTGTGAAAAATGGTTTTTGTTTTGTTTAGTTTTTTGAGACAGAGTCTCCCTCTGTCACCCAGGCTGGAGTGCAGTGGCACAATCATAGCTTACTGCAGCCTTGAACTCCTGGGCTTAAGGAATCCTCCCACCTCAGCTTCCGAGCAGCTGGGACTACAGGTGTGCAACACTGCCTGGCTAATTTTTATTTTTGTTTTATACAAACAGGGTCTCAAATTCCTGTCTCAAGGAATCCTCTGGCTTCAGCCTCCCAAAGTGTTGGGATTACAGGCATGAGCCACCACACCTGGCATGAAAAATGTTTATATGATGGCGCTTACTTATGAAAAAGATACAAAATGCATAAGTTAAAAGTGCATAGATGTGGCTGGATGTGATGGCTTATGCCTGTAATCCCAGAACTTTGGGAGGCTGAGGCAGAAGGATCGCTTGAGGCCAGGAGTTCAAGACCCGTCCTGGGGGGGAAAAAAGCATACAGGTAAGGCTGAAAGGAAATCCATCAAGGCGCTAATCAAGTGGATGCCCTAGACGGTGGCCTCTGTGTTTCCTCCCTCCTTCCTCTGCTGCTTTGAAGTTCCTTCTTTCTACCATGAGCACATACTACATTTATCATGGGAGAAAATAAAATAGAGCTCATGTAAAACAACCCACAATAAAGAACAGGAACAGGACCCAGGAGGCCAGGTAGCCTAGAGACTCTGCTGTCCCATGACAATGCACGCAAGTGCTCGGATACTGCTCAGTTAATGGCAGGGCTGAGGCACGAGGACGTCCCACAGGGCTTCCTGGGGTGGGCGTGAGGCACATCCTAAGGAAGTCCTGGTCATAGAGGGAGGCTGCCAAGTGCCACTTCAGCAACTTCTCCTCTATCCCGCTGGCAAAACACGGCCCTTGATTAACCTAACAGGAGCCCGTGGGTGGAAGTCAATATTGACATGACCCTGTAGCTCTGATAAGGATGCTCATCGTCCCTCTTCACACAGCACACTCTTCTGGTGGGCCCAGGCTCTGTTGGGAGCCAGAAGCTGAGGCCTCCACCAGCTGCCTCCCTTGGCGTGTCACAGCCAGTCCTTCCTCCTGGGCATGAGAGACTCCAACCACCTTGCAGGCAGTGCGTTTCTCCCCTCCCGTGTTGGACATGTCCTCCCTCCTCTATACATCTTCCCCTTCTTCGGTGGTAACAGCCCCTTCAAGAACTGGGCAGAGGCTGCTCAGGGAAAAACACTTCCCAGGTCCCTTGTGGTGAGGTGGGGCCACATGGCTAAAAGAAAGGACGTGGCCACTTCTGGGTTATGTGTCGCCCCTGCCCCTCCCTCCTCCCTGTGGGCTGGAAAGAGGATGTGGTGGTTGTCATGGTTCCCAATTCTTTTTAAAAAATGATTAATTGATTAAAAATTCATCTTATTTTTAATGGACAAATCATAATTGTATTGCATTTGTGGAGTACAATGTGATGTTTTGATTTTACATACAGAGGATGCCAAAAAAATGCACACACATTTTAAAAAAGGAAAAAAAATTGTATTAAAATTGTAATACTCAATAAGAGGTCACAAGTCAGGTTTGACGTCTGCAATTGCATGAGGTGCTCAGAATGGTTCCCATCAGCATCCAGACACTTCTGATGACAGTGAACATCTCTTAACATTGCTTAAAATGTATATACATTTTGCTGGCATCCCCAGTATACACAATGGAGAATGGTTAAATCAAGCTAATCACATATCTATCACCTCACTTACTTAACAGTTTTTTGTCATAATACATTTGACATTCACTTTCTTAGTAATTTTGAAATAACGCTATTATTGACTGTGTTTACCCTGCTGTTTGATAGATTTCAAAACATTGTCTAGCACCCCTTGACCAGCAACTCCCTGCATGGTTTCCAATTCTTTTTTTATTGTTGTTGTCACTCAGGCTAGAGTGCAGTAGCACGCTCACAGCTCACTGATGCCTCAACATCCTGGGCTGGGATTGTAGGTGTGCACCATCATGCCTGGGTAATTTTAAAATTTTTATTGTAGAGATGGGGTCTTGCCAAGTTGCCAGGTTGGTCTTGAACCTCTAGACTCAGGTAATCTTTCCGCCTCTTCCCCTTCTTCGGTGGTAACAAAGCCCCTTCAAGAACTGGGCAGAGGCTGCCTCAGCCTCCCAAATTGCTGGAATTACGGACTCAAGCCTCCACACCCGGCTCCCATTCTTTACTTACAATGGATGGGTCATTGTATCCAATCCTTAGTGCTGCTGTAACAAATTATCACTAACTTAATGGCTTAAAGCAACATGCATTTACTCTCTTACAGTTCTGGTGATCAGATGTCCAAACAGTTCCACAGGTATGGGTACACAATCAGGTATCGGGAGGGCTCACCCTTCTGGGCCCTGCATGGGAACATCTGTCTTGGCCCTTTCAGCTACCGGCCTGGCATTCCTGTACTCCTTGGTGCACTGCCCTTGCCTGCATCTTTGAAGCCAGCAAGGGTGACCCTCAAACCTCTATCTGCCTCTATCCCCATGTGGCCTGCTTCTAAGCTGACTCATGTCCTCTTACAAGGACCCTCGTGCTGACATCAGACCCTAGGATAACCCAGGGTTATCTCCCCATTTCAAGATTCTCAACTCGATCACAACTGCACAGACCCTTTTACCATACTAGGTGACATTCACAGGTTCTGGGGATTAGGATGTGGACATATTTGGGGGTGATCGCTTGGCCTGCCATGGTCGTTAAGACTAAGTTTTTAATCAGAATGCATGTGTGATTTCTGGCATGTAACTGAGGTGTCCAAAGAATTGAGTGGCATTTTAAATACAACTACCTTTTATTCCCATTTGCCTATTTATATAAACCAGGCTTCTTGGTTGCTTATGTTATAATGGAAAACTGGAAAAAAATTTATTCTAGACCAACTCTTTCTAACAATAAGCAATATTCATTCACTGATCCATTAGTTGAAAAAATTACAAAGCTCTATTCGTCTCATCTAGAAAGATATTTTCAATAAAATTTCACATTTATATTTAATGTGCATCCAAATTTGTTACATATTCATGTAGTATACTTCTAGTAACTGAAAAATATATACTTCTAGTAACTGAAAAATAACTCAACGGGAAGAAATTTTTAAAGAAACTTTAAGCCTTATGGTCATAGGAAAGTTAAAAAATTAAACTTCAATTTACATATATATTTCTAGTGTAGGAGAGGAGTAATCAAGGACAGACTTGAGTAAAAAAAATATTGTGTTAGTGTAAATTTCTGGGGAAATGCAATGGATACACAGGTTCTAAAAGAAAATGAAATAATGTAAAAGTTTTGACTGATAAAGAAAATCTTGTTCCCATACTTCTTTTTTTTTTTTTTTTTTTTTTGAGTTGGAGTCTCGCTCCTTCGGCCAGGCTAGAGTGCAGTGGCGCGCTCATGGCCACTCCAGTGTTGACCTTCTGGGCTCCAGAGAGCCTTCCGCCTCAGCCTTCCAAGTAACTGAAACTACAGACGTGCGCTATCACGTCCGGCTATTTTAATTTTATCGTAGAGATGAGGTCTTGCCAAGTTGCCCTGGCTGGTCTTGAACCTGCGGGCTCAGGCAATCCACTCGCCTTGGCCTTCCAAAGTACTGGATTTACAGGCTGAGCCACTGAGTCCAGTCATTCCCATATATCTAAAACAGAGGGTGACTGGTAGGTATCAAGTTGCCATGGTATTAAATTCCACTGGGTATACTGAAAAGAAAGAGATAATAGTTTTGCTTTAAGTATCAATATTTATAATGTGTCTAAAAATCATCTTTACCAACTATTTACATTCATGAAGTTCTAGATGTTGCCTTAAAGATGTGTGAGTTTTCCAGAATTCTTTTACTAGGTACATAAACAACGGTGAAGATGGCTGTGTATGGGGCGCATGGGCAGGGGAGCATCTCTCGGGCCCCAAGAAAGATGCTTGCTTGAATCCTGGGGTGGGGATGCCTCCTCCAGCCCTGGTCAAAGAGGCATCTCCATGGCTACGTCAGCCATGTCTAGAAAATCCCAGATGCCTCCTTCACCTGCTCACCTGCCCCTCCCTCCTCGGCCCAGTGGAGGTGCTGGTGTGAAGGAGTCAGACCAAGGCCCTCACTCTGGTGACCCACAAGAGCCCCTGCTGGTGAGACGCAGCCTCTCAATGGCCCCAAGGGCTGAGCCCGGCTAAACACAGACATTGCCGATGCCACCATTAGGGAAACACAGCAAGACTCCAGTGACCTGTACTCACAGCTTGGTAGGGGTGATGTTTATGAGTCGTCTGTATCTCTGTCTCCATCTCTATCTGTCTTAGTCTGTTTTATGTTGCTATAAAGGAATACCAGCGACGGGGTAATTGATAAGGAAAAGAGGTTCTTGGCTCACGGTTCTGCGGCTGGGAGACTGGGCATCTGGGCGGGCCTCTGGCTGCTTCCACTCCAGGCAGAAGGCGAGGAGCAGCTGGTGTGTGCAGAGGCCATGCAGCGAGAGAGGGCAGGAGGCGCCAGGCTCTTTCCAACAACCAGCCTGAGGTAACTGACAGAGTGAGAGCTGGCTCACCGCCCTGCCAGGGCACTGATCCACTCACGAGGGATCTGTGTCACGACCAGAACACCTCCCATCAGGCCCCGCCTCCAACACCCAGGATCAAGTTTTAACGAGATTTGAAGAGGACATTCAAACCACAGCATATGTGTGCAGACATGTATACACACATCCACACAGTGAACCCTCAAACGATGTAGAGGTGAGGAGTGCCGACACCTCGTGCAGCTGGAAATCCACATGTAACTTGATCCACATAAACGTAACCTCTAATATCCTACTGTTGACCGGAAGCCTTACCAATGACAAACAGTTGTTAGCACATATTTTGTATGTTAGATGTATTATATACTGCATTCTAACAATAAAGTAAGCTGGAGAAAACAAAATGCTATTAAGAAAATCATACCCAGCCAGGCGCGGTGTTTCAAGCATGTAATCCCAAGCACTTTGGGAGGCCGAGGCAGGAGGATCACTTAAGACCAGCCTGGAGGAATATAGCAAGACCTTATCTCCACAAAAAAATTTAAAAAGAATTAGCCAGGCATGGTGGTGCAAACCTATAGTCCCAGGTACTCAGGAGGGTGAGGTGGGAGGATTGCCCAAGCCCAGGAGGTCGAGGCTGGTGTGGGCCATGATCATGCTACTGCACTCCAGCCTGGGTGACAGAGTAAGACTGACTCAAAAAACAAACAAACAAACAAACAAACAAAAAAACAGAAAAGAAAAGAAAAGGAAGAAAAATCATAAGGAAAATACATTTACAGAATTGTACTGTATTTATCAATATCATGAGTTTACACCCTCTGTTTACAAGATGAGTCATCTGTCTGAAATCACAGTGACCCCAGCTGCAGATCTCACCCCATGGCCCATAAGCGCAACGCTACTTTCCTTGTAATGTCAGGACTCTGCTTCTGGGGGCACTTCCAGCTTGCTTATGGCCCTTGGCGGGACCCCCTGGTTATTCTCGGTTAGCCGTAATGCACTAAACATGACAGAGACACAGCAAACTCGAGAAAGCCCCTTTCTGTGATTCGCAATGATGGAGACAGTGGCTCCAGGGGAGGGAAGAGTGTCCCCCGGATGTCCATCAGGGGCTCACAACACACTCATGGCAGCAGAGGTACCGAGCAGCAAGTCCTACGGTGGAGTCTACGCAGCTGTGACTTAATGCTGCGCTTTATGGCTGTTAATGCTTCTCTCCACTGCGAATGGCACCAGGTGCAATCTGTAAGTGCAAGTGTGTGAAAGCTTTGATAAAGTTTAACTTTTTGTATCGGATTTGTGTATATTTTATGGTAGTAAATGATCAAGTAGACTAGTATTGGCATACATTTGATGCACTCATGACCAATCTAACTTCCTGGGGGTTTTTGTTTTTGTTTTTTTGCTATTTCAAGGCTGCAGGGTTCATCTGTGAGTTTTTTCAAATTGTAGCAAATTTCTAAAAATTTTTTCCAATATATTTATTTATTGGAAATAACCCATGTATAAGTGGATCCTCACAGTTCAAGCTCACATATACCAGGGGTGCCAAAAACGTATACAAATTTCAAGAGATGCCACCTATGTATGACTTTTTGAAGTTGAATTATGGTAGCAATGTGTAGTATGACTTCATTCAAAAGATGGTGTTCATCAAATGAATGCTAGCATCACCATGTGACAGGCAGGGCAGTCAAAGAAAATGGCAGAAGCACTATTGTTGTTTGAGGCGTGCAAGACCATTTTGAAGTGGTATTTGAAACTTGAGAACTTTGTGGAAGTACAGTGACAATGGAGGCGTGAATATGCACAGAACCTCCAACATGCCTAACAATTGCACTCATTTGTGATAAGTCTGAGATGCGTGGTCCTGTGCGTGATGTGCCCAAGGGATGATCTGGGCAGCCTTGTCCAGCAACAAGCCCTGCAGTAGTTCACCATAATCAGAAGAGTCTGGACGCTGATGGTGGCCACTGTGAGCATTTCTTGTAATTGCATAAGTCAAATGTGACTGGTATCATCTTTCATTATTGGTATACATTGAGTATTACAATTTTAATATAGTTTTTTTCCTTTCTTAAAATGTATATACATTTCTTTGGCACCCTCTGTATATATATAATACTTATATGCAGCAATTATTTTTGGTAAATGGGGAAGATAAAACCTCCAAGTAGATTCTTGGCGGGGATGACAGGGTCATCTTAACTGGAATAGCACAACACACACACACACACACACACACACACACACACACACACACACACACACACACACACCCTAGTCAACAACAATAAGACAAGCAATCCAATTAAAGAATGGGTCAAAGATTTGACTAGACATTTCTCCTGAGAAGATATACAAGTGGCCAATAAGCACATGGAAAGTGTTCAACATCATTGTTCTATTAGGAAAATATAAACTAAAACCACAGTGAGCTACCAGTTCCCACTCACTGGGATGATCATAATGTTTTTAAAATGAAAGTGAGTGCTGGCCAGGATGTGGAGGAACTGGAGCCCTTGGACATTTCGGGGGGGAGGGGTAAAATGCGGCAGCTGTTGTGGAAGACGGTAAGGCAGTTCCTCAAAACGTTAAACTGACAATTTTCACACAATCCAGTAATTCTACTCCCAGATGTGTATTTCCCAAATCTCAAAACAAGTACTCAAATACTTGCATGTGAATATTAATAGTAGCACTATTCATAATAGCCAAAAGAAGCCAGGTGTGGTGGCTCACATCTGTAATCCCAGCCCTTTGGGAGGCCGAGGAGGGAGGATTGCCTGAGCGCAGGAGTTCAAGACAAGCCTGGGCAGCTTAGTGAGACCTCGTCTCTATAATAAATAAAAAATTAGCCAGGCGTGGTGGTGCATGCCTGTAGTCCCAGCTACTCAAGAGGCTGAGGCAAAAGGGTCACCTGAATCCTGCAGATGGAGGCTGCGGTGTCTGTGATCATGACACTGCGCTCCAGTCTGGGCAACAGAGTGAGACTCTGACTGGAAAAAAAAAAAAACCAGCCCAAAGGTGGAATCCCAAATGTCCATCAACCATAAAGCACCAACACGTGCCACAATGTGGTTGAAGCTTGAAAACCCCAAGCCAAGTGAGTCACACATTGAATGATTCCATTTCTAAGAAATATCTAGGATAGATCAACCCCTGGACAGGAACTGGATTGGTGGTCGCGAGAGGCTCATGGGAAGCGAGTAAGGAGTGACTGTTCAGGGGAGTGGGGTTTTCCTTGGCGGTGATGAAAGTGTTTCAGAACTAACAGAGGTAGTTTACAACACTGAGCGGATACTAAACACTACCTAATTGTATACAGTAGTCTCTCTATCCAAGCTTTTGTCTTCCTCAGTTTCAGTTATTTGTGGTCAGCTGTCGTCCAAAACCAGAAAATTTCAGAAGCAAACAATCCCTAAATTTTAAGTTGTGCACACATGAGTAGCATGATGAAATTTCACGCAGTCCCATCCTGTCCCACCCTGATGGGTCATCCCTTTATCCAGCTGTTACACGCCTGCTCGTTAGCTACTTAGTTACCGGGTCAACTGTCTCAGGATTGTAGAACTTGTGCTCAAGTCACCCTTGTTTTACTTAGTCATGGCTTTAAAGCGCAAGAGCAGTGATCCTAGCATGCTGTTATAATTGCTCAATTTTTATTACTGGGTATTACTGTTAATCTCTTACTGTGCCTGATTTATAAATTAAACTTTATCACAGGTATGTATGCATGGGTAAAAAACAGTATTATGAAGGGTTTGGTTTCAGGAATCCACTGGGAATCTTGAAACAACCCCCCTGCAAATAAGGGGGATTATGTTACCTTCAAATGGTGAATTTATGTATATGAATTTTATTTCCATTAAAATTAAGGGGGCCAGGTGTGGTGGCTCACGCCTATAATCCCAGCACCTTGGGAGGGCAGGGCAGGAGGATTGCTTGAGGCCAGAAGTTTAAGACCACCCTGAACAGCATAGCAAGATCCCATATCTACAAAAAATTTTTACAAGTAGCCAGGCATGATGGTGCATGCCTGTGGTCCCAGCTATTCGGGAGGCTGAGGTGAGATGATCACTCGAGCCCAGCTTGGGCAACAGAGCGAGATCCTGTCTCTTAAGAAAAAACAGCCGGGCTCGGTGACTCAGCCTGTAATCTCGCACTTTGGGGGGCTGAGGTGAGTGGATTGCCTGAGCCTGAGGGTTTGAGACCCGCCTGGGCAACTTGGCAAGACCTCATCTCTACAATAAATTAAAAAATCACCTGGGCATGGTAGCGCGTGCCTATAATTCTGGCTACTTGGAAGGCTGAGGCGGAAGGATCGCCGGAGCCCAGCAGGTCGAGGCTGCGGTGGCCGGGAGCGGCCACTGCACTCCAGTCTGGGTGACAGAGTGAGATTCCAACTCAAAAAAAAAAAAAGAAAAGAAAAAACAAATAAAGTAATATCTCCTTATGGGAGAAGAGTTGTGCGCATTTGCTTGCAGTCTCCTATAAAATTGGGATTTCCTGGGAGTGGGGCTCCTGAGTGTGACACAGACATGGGTTGTGCAGCTGTCACCCAGGCCTGCTAGGTGATTGTCCCCACAGGACCCAGGAGGGTCTCTGCCTGCTGTGTTGTAATAAGTCATCTACACTCACCAGGGCTTGCTCCTTTTGGAGAACCCCTGGCAGTGTGGTCAGCTAACCTAGCAGAGGCCTGCTGCCCAGAGGCCACTTGATGCACAACAGACCTCACTCTCCCTGGATGTCACAGGCCCACAGGGCATGGGGAACTTTCAAGGACGCAGCATGCCACAGCAGCGGTGTGTGCAACAGAAACCCAGACACCCCCCGTGCTTGTCCCTAGGATGCCAGGAATATTTGTGGGCAAAGAAAACTGTCAAATACATAGTGACTTAGTGACACCTGTTCCAAGAGAAGATGTTTAAAGACAGGCTTCTAGGAGCTTCAGGAGGCTGCTGGCTGAGAAGGGGAATGGCCCCTTGGTGTCTCCCGTTTCCATCAGAGCTTGGCTGCATGGACACCGTGGGTGTGTGGAAGAGCACACAGTACATGTGAAGGTCCTCAAGCTGCAACTCCGGCTGGGTGTGCTTGACTGTGTACATGTCACATCTCAACAAAAGATGTTTCCAAAGCAGGCACAGAACAATGTGCTTGGAAGCCTTCCATTTAGAAAGAAAAGCAAGCAAGTATATAAAGAAACAAAGACCCCTCAGAAGCGGGAAAACATTGTAACAGGCGAGATATCAGTGAACAGAGCTGATTCTTCATCCTGGAGGTCACCTGGGAGACTGAATAAATGTCAGTGCCTGGGTATCTACCGTCCTCCAGAGACTCCCATTTAATTGACTGGGACATAGGAGAATGTGGTCTCTGTTGCAACTGCTGACTTCATGACCGTAGCATCAAGCCACTGGGGTCTGCATATACGAGCGTGGCACGGCTGTGTTCCAACAACGTTTTCTTCACAAAGACAGGCAAGGGGCCATGTGGCTCATGGCCACAGTTTGCCCACTCTGATAAACCCACCTGGGGAGCTATGAAACATTCCCGTGGTACATTGGACAAAACTCAAAAGACAAACACGGGACCCACTATCCACAGAACTCCAGATGCCACGGGGACCTCACCAGCCTTCCCATCCACACCTTCTGCTCCAGGACCTGATCTGAGAGGCCGCATGGCACCCAGCCATCACTAATCACAGCCACACCCCACCACTTCTGAATACCCTGCTAGCCCCAAGTGGTGCTTTCAACACATTTTTGTCCTGTCTTTATGATTATTAGTATTTTCATCTGAATTTTTACCAGCATTAAAGACATTTTATTAAGACATTATTTTTCTCAGTGAGTTACACTAAAGGCACTTTACTTCCAATCTGCACAGGTAAATGATGAGTGTTTTCCTTTAAATTATTTTCAATAGGACGTTTTTTCTGCATTTTACCAAGAATATTTCATTCACCAGTTCCTTTTTGTCTGGATGAATGCTGTCCATCATGGCTTTTGACAATCTGAGTTTTCTTGGAGGATCATGATTCTACCAAGATCAATTTTCCTGAGTCAAATTTTGCAAATCCAGTTTTTGCCAAGATTTGATTCTTCTATTGATCTCAACAAATCCATTTTACCATGTGCATTTTTCCTTCTGTTTTTATTTTGTGTGGGATGTTTTTCTATCACATCTACTTTTTCCCAGTTCAATTGCTGTAATTTACCAAGTTTACTTTCTTTAGCTTCTCATTTGTAACAAATGTGAATCTGTGCAGTGTTACCTGTTGTGCCGCCTTTTGGAGGGGTTAACCAATAATACTTGCAATGATGTGTAAAAGACAGATAATTTTTATTTTTTCAGCCCAGTCATGGAATAATTGAGCGGTACTTCTCAGATACTCTAGGAATGCGCTCTCAGCATCTGTTTTCTTGCCGATCCAGTTCTTCCAAATGTCTGTGCTCACTTCATGCACCACAGACTGGCAGGTCAAGTGGGACAAATGACTTGTTGAAAGTAAAAAAAAAAAAACTTAAGCAGTTTTTGCCTGTCATCCCAGCACTTTGGGAGGTCAAGGTGAGAGAATTGCCTGAGCCTGGGAGTTTGAGACCAGCCTGGGCAACATAGTGAGACCCTGTCTCTACAAAAAATAAAAAAGTCAGCTGGGTGTGGTGGCACAGGGCTATAGTTCCAGCTACTCAGAAGGCTGAGGCAGGAGGATCGCCAGAGCCCAGTAGGTGGAGGGTGTGGTAAGCCATGATGGAGCCACTGCACTTCAGCCTGGGTGACAGAGTGAGACACTGACTCAAAAAAAAATTTTTTTAAGCTTCTTCCTCTTCTTCCTCCTCCTTCCTCTTCCTTGCTAAATCCCTGCATATCAGTAGCACTGTAACTGGCGGAACACAGTATAGAGGCTTCCCTGGAGTTGTCCATGCAAGAACATTAGCAAAAGGTGAAAAGAGCCAGGTAGGGAGGGCATGACAGGGTGTGTAGCTGAATACCAGGAGAGACACAGGTACCAGGAATGGGCGGAGGTATTGGCTTGGTTATAGCCGAGAGGTCCTAGTTCCCAGAGCTGGGACACAGTCGGAGGCTTATCTGCTGCTGAACCACCAGTCTGGGCTCTTTGGAGCCCTGGGAGGAATGGCAAGGGCAGGGCTAGGACATGACTGTTTACCTAGGTCAAAATGCTCTGAGAAGGTTCAGTTGTGCCACGCTCTGTGGCCAATCATTTCCAGAGTCACCTGGGGCTGTGACATCGTGGTGAGGAATGAGGGGACATTCTGCATCCAGAGATGAGAGACAATGCCCCTGCTCCACATGTCCTCAGACACCCTTTCCAGAGGGATACAGGTCAACATCACTCTGCTTGGCCTTGGGACAAGAGGGGACCTCTCATCATCTTCTTGTCTGCCCTCCCCATCAGAGAGAATCCGTGAATCCACAGAAAGGAACGCAGCTGGGGAGGAAAGGCAGTTGGGCTTGAGCAGACTAGCAACCCTCATCTCTTCCTGGGCTAATTAGTCTCCTGAAGCCCCAAGTCTCCTCTCTGTATGAACGTGCAACAGAATACATCCAGAAGTGAACACACGCCTACAGGGCACAAGTATCTTGGTAACTACCTCCCAGCCAGGAAGTAGGAACTTTTCAGAACCTCAGATGAGGGCTCAACTCTCCAACCTCTGTCTGACATCCTGGGGCAGCTTCCTGACTTGCATAGAACATGAGATTTGGGTGGAGAAATACGGCTTTGTTTTGCAAAGGCACTCAAGGTCCAGACACAGCTAGACATGAACTTGAGGGTTCCCAGCTTAGGGGTGTGAAGGCAACAGGGTGGGTCTAGTGTCAAGATGCAGATGCCTGGAGGTCCTGATTGGATGGCAGAGGGAGGCTCTGGGAAGCACCCCAGGAGATCGACAGCATGTACCCCACCATGGAGAGACAAGCCTGATCCCTGGACTCTTGGCTCAGGTGACACCATGGGGCTCTTTTAGATCCCTGCCACTCATAGAGCAGTCCCAGACCAGTGGCAGGAGCATCACCTAGAAGGCAGAGTCCTGGGTCCTACTCCAGAGCCAGATGTGTTTTCATGAGGCCGTCAGGCATCTGTGTCCGGGAAAGCCATGGCAGCCCTGACAGCATACCTCAGGGCTGGTAGAAGACAGTTCTCAATAGGGCAGGGCTGGCTCACAGGGCATCCAGGAAGGTGTGTCTGACTGGTGACTTGGCTGTCATTATGATGGGATTTAGTGGGCAGGATCAGAGATGTTACACGTCCAGTACATTAAAAAATGATCATGCATCCTGGTCGGGCAAAGTGGCTCATGCTTGTAATAGCACTTCGGGAGGCTGAGGCAGGAGTTGCTTGAAGCTAGAGTTTGAGACCAGCTTAGGCAACACAGGAAGACTTTGTCTTTACAAAAAATAAAAAAATTAGCTGAGCGTGGTGGTGTGTGCCTGTAGCCCTAGCTACTCTGGAGTCTGAGGCAGGAAGATTGCTTGAGCCCAGCCTGGGCAACAGAGTGAGAGTCTATCTCTTTAAGAAAAAAGGGTGGGGAGGGCAGGAGCTGGCACTGTGGTTTATGCCTGTAATCCCAGCACTTTAGGGGGCTGAGGTAGGAGGGTTGCTTGAGTTTGGAAATTCAAGACCATTCTGGGAAACACAGCAAGACCCCATCCCTTAAAAAAAATTTTTTTTTTTTTTAAACTAGGCAGGGTACATCCCTATAGCTCCAGTTACTTGGGAGGCTAAGGCAGAAGGATCCCTTGAGTCCAGGAGTATGAGACCGGTCTGAGCAACACCGTGAGAACTCATCTCTACAAAACTAAAAAAATTAGCCCAGTGTAGTATAACCCCAGGTACTTGGGAGGCTGAGGTGGAAGGATTGCCTGAGCCCAGGAGGTCAAGCTGCAGTGAGCTGTGACTGTGCCACTGCTCCAGCCTGGGCAACAGATTAAGATGCTGACTCAAAAAAAAAAAAAAGGTGGCTGGGTATGCCAGAGGTGGAAAAGAACTATTCCAATTTAATCACCTCATTTTCCAAAAGATTAGAAACCCTGGAAGGTGGTGTGTCCAAGGTTACAGGGGCAACTAGGGTCAGGAGAACCTGACAACCAAGAATCCAGCCCCCCAGGCCTCGGCTCCTGCCCTTGCACTGATGGCTCAGCCTGCTCAAGTCTCCACAGAAAACCTCTTAATCTTGCTTGTGCTGAGGGCTGGACAATGATTTGCAACATCAGCAGCCTCACAGGGAAGCAAAACCTTGCTGGACTCTTGGTTGCCAGGATTAGGTTTTACCCAGAGATGCAGACATTATAAACTACAACATAAACGAACTTCCTGTCCCCTTTGAACACAAATTGCTGCTTGTCCTTTTCTATTTAGAACTGGACGCAAGGATCTTCGGGAAAAATGGCAAGAAGGAAAAAAAACTTCCTTGACTCTGGAAGGCAACGAATTTTGCAGCCAAAGACCCAAAGCCTGGAATTTGAACCCATGAGTACCCCAGTCCCCCCACAGCCACCATCCTGGGCCATGCTGGGTGGGGTTTAATTCACAGAGAGAGCCCCCACAAGCTGGGGAAGATTCTGGGTGGCTCAAGTGTTGCCTGCTCAGTCCCCTGGGTTATCCTGCAGATGAAAGTCAGGAGCCCCCTTCTGCCTCTAACCTACATGATTCCAGGCAGGGCCATAAGGAAATCGATGAGACTACTTTGCTGGAGGTGGGGTGAGAGGGCCTCCATTCCAAGGAGAGGCTGGACAGGAGGACCTGGCTCTGAGATAAAGCAGAGCCAGAACCCAGTCTCCCTCACACACTGTCACCATCAGACTGCATGACACTCCAGCTGCAGTAGGCCCGGGGCCACAGCCTTGACAAGCCTGTGAAAAGAAACTATGTTTCCCTGTAAATCCTGCTTAGGACAACAGCCACCACCTGCTCCCTTCCTGCAAGGGCACAGGGACCAGAGTGTCCGAATGTCACCCTTGCTTCATTACAATACTAAAATCCACACCCCGGGTAGGGCTTACCTCCCATTTTTTATACATACGATGCATGAAGTGTCTATACTAGCTTGTGCCATCTAAATCCCTCTAGTCATGCTAACACACCTGTCCTCTGATGGTGTTCCCCTCCCCTTAGCCAATAAAAGGCACAGACAGACCCCTTCGGGGACCAGCCAGGGAACCCATCCCCCTAAGTTGTCTCCCTTGTACAAGCCCCCAGGAAAGCCCTGTCTGGGAGTCCATTCTCCTGTCCATTTCAATTACCTGGAAGCCCGAGCACCTGCAGTCAGTAACAGTTTCTTAAAGAACTGACAGAAGAAAAGGCAGTGAGGCCAGGTGTGGTGGTTCATGCCTGGAATCCCAGCACTTTAGGAGGCCTGGGGGGAGGTTCTCTAGAGCCCAAGAGGCTGAGACCAGCCTGGGTGACACAGTGAGACCTTGTCTCCACAAAAACATTTAAAAATTAAGTGGGCATGGTGGGGTACACCTGTAGTCCCAGCTACTCAGGAGGCTGAGGCAGCTGAGAACAGGAGGTCTAGGCTGCAGTGAGCCGTGATCAAGCCACTGCACTCTAGCCTGGGTGACAGAGTGAGACCCTGACCAAGAAAAAAAAGGGTGGGAGGGACCATAACACGTGCACAGGAGGCCTCAGGGTCAAGCAGGGCTTTTATTCCGAGGTGTCCTTGAGGAGAAAAAAAAGTCAGAAGACTCTGCAGGGAAGAGAAAAACTGATGTCAAAGAAAATCTGGATAGAAGAGTGAGGTGAGTTGTCAGAAGAAGGAAAAGACCAGGAGAGAGAAAGAGTGGAGGATGACACCCAGATGAGAGAGGCTGCTTCCCCACTCCCCAAAGAGACAAAGACAGTCTTCAGGCCCACCCAAAACACCCAGATAAGGTCTGTGCTTCACTGATGCTGGGGAGGATGGAAGAGGCAGAGGAAACTTCCCTAAGGCAGGAGGTGCACTTGCAGGCCTCTCTTTGGGGTGGACAGAGGCTCTAAGTTGCATGTGTTTTTCAAGTTCAAAAAATACCCACATTATTTCTCATGGGAAGGTATCCTGGATAAACAACCCAGACTGCCCCTAGGATCCCCAGAGTGCTTACAGAAAGAAAATTCCCCCAAATCTAACACCTAGTATCTCAGACTATGGCTTTCCAATTCAACTGGAAGACAGCAGAAAGTCCACCCTGACATCTAAGACCACACAAGCCAACCAGTTCAGAAGAACCAGTTCCCAGGGACTATGTGTAGACATGGGAGGGTAATGCAGCCACCTTAAATCTGAGCAGGCTTGCACATCATGTTTACTTGTTCCAAAGAAGTCACCCAGAGGTCCAGCAGAGAGAGACACAACTTTGTTCTTATGGGAGGCACAGATGATGGCGGCAGGTTGGTGAAGAATCCATGCCTTGGGGCAGTACAGCAAGCAGTTTTATCATCAGAGCAATCAAGCTAATTAGTCAAATTCCTGTCTGGTGTTAACAATTACATTGGTTAAGTGTGAAGACCACATTGCTTTCAGCTCTGCTTTGTCACCAGCATCCCCTGACCCTTCCTGGGAATATGCACACACTTCACAGACCATCCTTGGCAGAGGCTACTCCCTGAGAAAGGGGGGAAACAGTCCATGTCCAGACAGTGTTCCGTGGGAGGGACATCACAGGGGGACAAAGGAGAGACTCTACTGTCCACAAAATTGATTCCTAGGAAGGGGTCAGGAGAAAGATTGCATTAGGAGAGCACAAGTAGGGGAGGGGTCGAGGTGATGAGATTTGGAGTCTGTTAGGACTAAGTCCTGCCTTTGCCACCAGGAATTTTGGCACACACACGGCTCTTGCCTGACCCCATAAGCCTCAGCCTGTGTGTCCAGATACAGAGACATGCCAGTCAATGGCAGAGCCACGAGCCAACTGGCATTGCTACCAGCATCTCTACCTTGATGAGAATTATGGACTTCTAATGGGTCCATTTCACTGGGGGGATTCCTGACACAGTGCCCCGCCCCCTTGACTAAGTGTTGTTGGGCTGTAAGAGAACACAACACTGATCCAGGTGTCTAGGGTCACTGGTACAGGACAAGGTATCAGAGTGGAGACATGCTAAGATGTCTGGTCAAGATTTCAGAAAAATGGAGTCCCCCCCCATTCTATACTGGCAGTGATATCAGAGGGTGAGACCAGGGAGAAGGGGGAGGGAGAGAGAAAGGGAAGGAGATAGAGACAGAGAGAGAGGGAGGGAAGGAGGGAGACAGACACAAAGAGGGAGGGAAAGAGAGAGATAGGGAGAGAGAGTTAGAGGGAGAGAGAGGGAGGGAGAAAGGGGAGAGAGACAGATGGAGGAGGAGAGACAGAGACAGAGAGAAATGGAGAGAGAGACAGAGAGGGGGGAGGGACAGAGGGAGGGAGAGAGAGACAGAGAGAGGGAGGGAGACGGAGAGAGACATGGACAGAGAAGGAGGGAGGGGGAGAGTGACACAGAGAGAGAGGGAGGGAGAGAAAGAGATAGAGGGGGGAAGGAGAGAGGCAGAGACACAGGGAGAGAGGGCGAGAAAGGAAGAGGGAGGAGGAGGGAGGGACAGAGAGAGAGGGAGGAAAGAGAGACAGGGAGCGAGAAGGAGAGAGAGAGAGAAGGAGGGAGAGAGAGGCAGAGGCAGAGAGAGAGGGAGAGGGAGAGAAAGGGAGATGTAGAGGAAGAGAGGGAGGGAGAGACAGAGAGAAAGTGAGAGAGGAAGAGAGAGAGACAGAGAGGGAGAGGGAGAAAGATAGAGTGAGAGAGGGAGGGAGAGAGGAAGAGACAGAAACAGAGAGAGAGAGAGACAGAGCGAGAGGGAGGGAGGGAGGGAGAGAGAAAGATAGAGACAGGGCAGAGATAGACAGCGAGGGAGGGTGTGTGCAAGAGGAGGAACATGGACTCAGTGCCCACATGGCTCCAAACATCTCTCCTGTGCCGTTGCACTTACTCCTGAGGACAATCCTGTGATGTGTCATGATCAGCCCCACATTACAGATGGGGACACTGAAGCACCTTGCAAAGTGCCTTGTGAGAGGTCTTTCCTTTTACATGCCGCAGGCCCCTGACTCACAAGGACTGGGAAAGCATCTGCGGGGCTCATCTAACGCTGAGATGCAATGCAGTTTTCAACTGGCAGCTCTCAGTCTGTTTTTCTAAACCCTTCCGCTGTTTCACACGGACACATCAGAGCTGTAAAATCCACCATTATGAGTCTGATGAAATGGCTGTTTTTCTCGTTCAGGTCTCGCTTTCCACTCTGAGGCCTCCCCAGCATCCTTGGGGCCCATGAGGCCTTCCTCTTCTGCTGGGCCGACCATGTTCTTCCCAGCAAACAGAAAAGAGCCTTCTGTCCTGGAGGCCACAGGCAGAAGCCAGAAGGTGGCTTCCTGACTGCAACTTCCTCATCCGAACCTGCTTAGACTTCATCAGGGCCAGTAAGGCTGAGGCTTGAGAACCATCCAGAGACAAAAAACAAGTCAGCACAACACAGGCACAGCTCCTACGATGGAGTTTCCTGGTGGAAAGTGGATAGAGGTTTTTGCATCAAGCGTCCTGCAGGAAGCTGGTTTTGATTTCATTTCATTCTTGTTTACCCTAGCCGAACCCTAATTACCCAGGTGCAGATTACCCAGGTGTCTAACCTCTTGGCTTCCCTGGGCCGCATCGAGTAAAGAGGAATTATCTTGAGCCACATAAAAATCATTTAATAGAGTTAGTATATCTACATAATAATCCTTCTCTTTAAAATATTTTTATTATAAAGTTTGGAAAAATGAGAACAATATCTATTTGACCCTGTTTTTGTAAAACTAATCTATCAATGCCTGGTTTAATGGAAGTGGTCACAATTCTCAGTGACTTCTCAAGGTGCTTGTAGGAAATGTTTGTTCAAGTTTTGCTCTTCATCTTCTTTTTCATTGAAAACAGCTGCTCACAAATGTATGTGTGGCCAAGAAGCAATGTCATGAGTAAGGCATGATTGTGAACTTCAAAAATGGAATCACACACAGGTCACGGAGAAAATAAATGCTAAAAAACACCTGATGTTAAAAGATCTTGTGGCCTGCAGGCCATGGGTTGGACACGCCTGGTCTATGCTGTCAAGCCCAAAGTGGGATCAACTCCAAAGAAACCTTATTGCAGCCCTTAGGTAATTCCTGACATAGAAAAATGCAAATTAATGTGAATAAGGATTTCAAAGGGCAGGGCAGGCATGTGCTGTTGGCCAACAGAACCACAGCAGCTCAAGCCCTGCCCAGAGCTGCACGTATCATGTATGTATGGAAAAGTCAAGTGTGCACAATTTCGGGACTGTTTACACTGCTTGCCTGCCCTGGAAGGAAAAATTCTGCTTGTTTGGTAGAAGAAAAAAAGAGAGCTCTGGGACTTTCTCCCTAAACCAATGTTCTAGGTTGTTCTGGAGAATTCTGCCAACGTCTCGCCCACCTGCTGTCCATTAATCCACAGTGGAGTCAGCTTTCCACACCCCTGAAGGTGCTGCTTCAATGCCGCAGGGTTGACTTACCATTACAGTAACAAGGACTTCCATCCAGAGACCTCAAAGTTGACCCAGACAATCAGCACTTCTCTGTGTTGATGATGTGTTAAAGCCAAACGTTGAGCCAGAAGCATCTAACAATTCACTGCATAGATTTATCAACCCTCAACCTCCTGGATCCCAATTAATGGACAGCCTATTTTTCTTGGAATTTTTCACAGACTCAGCTTGTAGGAAAAGGAGGCCATTAACAAGAAACACCACGCACGAGAGCTTTCTTTAGGACATTTATAAAGCAACCAAAGGGTGATGCGAATAAGGTGGAAAGTTACATTTTTGACACCCTCTATACCTGCAGTAGTTCTCAACACTGTTGGAGGCAACACAGAATTCAGAACATTCAACCACACTGAGAAAACCCTACTTCCCGAGAAAGCAGAGTGGACCCACATGGTTTAGAAATATTTCATTTCAACCGTGTTAAAGTCACACACAGCATTTGGAAAGAATCACAAAAATGTAAGCCATCCCTTTGCTGAGTGGGTGATCTGTGTTTCTTCATTTCAAAGGTAAATACAGAATTATTTTCTAAAGGCTTGGAGTAGGTTCCCAGCACTCCTCAACCACAAAGAAATCAAGTGATGGAACAATTCCATTCCCAGAGAGACCAGGTAGAGGCTTTCAAAGTCTCCAGAGGGAACCTCCCTGTGGCCACACCAACCATCAGCACTGGGGGTCATGCACTTAATATTGTTATGTAAACAGAACACTTTAACACTTCAACTTGACTTCAGCCTAGGCTATGAAAGCGAAGAAATCACCAAGGATTTTTAGTGTGCCATTTCTTTTCTGTTTTCACTTTTTTTTTTTTTTCAAATAAACCTACCCAACAAATATTTACTGGAGCCTAGTGTCTGCCAGCCCTGTGCCAGGGGCAGACACACAGAGGCGAATAAGGCAGACACAGAGTTCCTGGGTCCACGTAGACAGTAAGACCTAAGAGGTCCCTAGGTGACTCCTCACCTTCTCCATGGAGTGGAAACGGAAGCAGCAATTAGGAGAGCTAATGTCATGAGAGAGAGAGCCAAATGGGGTATGGCACCTACCGAATCCCAGTACACCAACTCCCAGCAAGCTAGTCAAGGACACAGCAAACCAGTCTTCCCAAATGCCAGGTACTCAGTGATGACAGATGCACATTCCAGGCAAGCCAAGGATCAAGAGAGACTGTCTTCTGGAGCTCCATGAGTGAGGATCCCACATGGCCAACCAGATAAGGAGACATTTGTTCTTGAGGTGGAAAGGTAGGAGGGGTCCCCCATCAGAGCTGAGACAGCCCAGGGTGTTCTCTGCATGTGAACCTCAAACCCCCAGCCTGTCTGTCCTCCGTGGGCCCCTCAGTCTTTTGGTGACACTTTTGCCACATCTCATGAGGGCTGGCCATGCTGAGGGGACCAGGGTTGCCTTGGAACATGGCATCAGTGCGTCCATCTGCTTCCTGACTCGCCTTGGCTTTGTTCAAAATGCAGAGATGGCAAAGAGAAGTCGGTGCAATAGTGACAGACTTGGATGTAAAAACTATCCAGGAGGAACAAAAGCAGGAGGAGGCCGGGCTCGGTGGCTCACCCTGTAATCCCAGCACTTTGGGAGGCCAAGGCGAGTGGATTGCCTGAGCCTGCTGGTTCGAGACCAGCCTGGGTAACTTGGTAAGACCTTGTCTCTACAATAAATCAAAAGATTAGCTGGGCATGGTAGCACGCACCTGTAGTTCTGGCTACTTGAAAGGCTGAGGCAGAAGGACTGCCTGAGCCCAGTAGGTTGATGCTGGGGTGGCCGTGAGTGTGCCACTGCACTCCAGCCTGGGCAACAGAGACTTCAACTCAAAAAAAAAAAAATAGCAGGAGGGAACGGAGCCAACTCCATCATCATTGATACTGTTGTGAGTCAATTTTCATCATCAGAGTCTGCAGTGTGATAGATTTTTTTTTTTTTTGAGTCAGGGTCTCACTCTGTTGCCCAGATTAGAGTTCAGTGGCACAATCACAGCTCACTGCAGCCTCAACTTCCTGGACTTAAGCAATTCTTCCACCTCAGCCTCCCTAGTAGCTGGGACTACAGGTACCACCAAGACTGGGTAGTTTTTTTGTTTTTTGTTTTTGGTAGAGATGAGGTCTTGCTATGTCATCCAGGCTGCTCTCAAACTCCTGGACTCAACTGATCCTCCTGCCTCAGCCTCCCTAAGTGTTGGGATGACAGGCATTGAGGCCACTGCATCTGACCTGATTTTACTCTTAAACCACAACACCCTTGCTAATGTTGGGGTATATACATGATGTAATTTGTAACATACCTTTGTAACATCTCTTCTGACAGGCCCTTGTCCCTTCAGTGTTGGTAACTCCAGGACTCCCCCTCAGCCCCTTCCAAAGCTCACTTTCCTAATTGTCAGGCAGAAGCACTCCACCCCACACCAACTGGGGTGTTAGAACATCAAATGGCCTTCACTGGATCCTTAAGACTCACAAATAATGAAACATTTGTGGGACAGTCACTCCGGCAAGATTGGCTCGCCAGCGTCTTACATTCCAGGTTGAAGAGCAGTTTTCCCCCAGACACTTGGGTGTTACCCAATATCAACATGGACAGGGGCCAGCAGGACCTCAGAGATGTGATTTTTCTTGGACTGCGTCAACTGCCTACTGTACAAGACTTGATCTGTTTTTAATGACTGTTCCGTGTTTCCTCTGAACTTGTCACTTTTCACTGTTTCCAGCGGGAGGGTCTTAATTTCCTCTAGGAAAACCTTTAGCCTGTCTCAGAATTCATGTGTTTCTGGTTTGATTCTCATTAATTACATATCCTAAGTAGAAAAGCTCTTTTGCCTATGGATTTGGGACGACCAGAAGGAAATCACCTAGAATGAAATATAGTCTCCACGCATCCTGCCAGGAAAACCTTAACTGGCCCATGATCAAATTGGAAGCAATTTTAAAAATCGCTATCCTGTGGGCCCTACTTGACGACCCTTTCTTGAGTTTTGGATAAAAAAGCCTGGTGATGAGATCACTCAGTTCCTCAATCTCAAAAGAGACCACAGGAACCTCAGCACTTAAACCAGAGGTCGGGAAAGAGTCCAACAGAGATGAGTGGCAGGCAGGTGGAGGCTCAGTAGTGGGTAAGGGGTGGTGGAAAGGGGGTGAGACCAGGGACTACAGTGAGGTCCCCAAAGGTGCATCAGTGAGTGATTGACACCCGGGAACATGGACTTGATGTAGCAAGATTGTCCATTTTTCCAGGAGAAATCAGAAACCTAGATTTGGACTGGGAAACCTGATTTTGAGAAGGTGACAAGCAACTTGAATGCTCTCCACCTCTCGGATTCATGGCAATGTGCTGGGGTGGATGGGCAGGGGCTTCTCGGAGGAAAGGAGGGTCACAACCTTCCTCCACTCCACGTTCTGCCTTCCGCAGCCTCCCGTGTAGTTGAAATCAGCCATCAGGGCAGTGTTTACACCACAGCAATGGGTAAGGGATCTTGTTGTTGTCGTCTGTCATTGAGGTGGTTAAACATTTACTAACTCATCACCATCTTCTGTGGGTCAAATAAAGCATGTTGCCTTTGGCCCAAGGCCTGTCGGTTGCAATTTCTAATTAAACAGAAGTAGCTTTGGCTGGAAGCAGTGGTTCACGCCTGTAATCCCAGTGATTTGGGGAGCTGAGGCAGAAAAATCGCTAGATACCAGGAGTTCCAGACCAGCTTGTGCAAAATAGCAATACCCTGTTTCTATAAAAAATAAATCAATCAAAAAATTTTTAAAAAGGTGTTAAATAATCATGAAGAAGTATTATATATGCCCAAATCAGCATTTACAACCATATGTGCATGTGATGCTGAAACCCTAGAATAAGGGGGCTCAGGGTCCAAGAGACATCATCACTCACTGAGGATGCAAAGATCAAGGAATGTAGAGATGAGAGAGAAACTCTGAGCAGAGACCCCACGTGATGAAAGGTGTGCTCCAGAAAGAGGGCATGTCTAAGTGCCTGCTTCCCCTTCCGAAGGACTGTGGGAATTCATGCTCCCAATGGTAGCCCTCAGGACACGGCGACATCCTGATGCACCTTCTGAATTATCAGGAAAAGGCAAGATGACACACAGTGATTGAGCAACAAGAATGTATCAAGTCTATCTTCAAAAACGACAGTGGATCAACACCCTGTCATGAGGTGGTGGTGGCAGCAATGACAGATTCCCTTTTGCTTTTCATTCAAAACCAGCCTAACCCTGGTCTGGTTCCAGTTCCTCTTTTCTGTTGCCTGGCACTTCTGGCAGTCTGGGGAAGCCTATTGGTCTTGGAATAATTTTTTTTTTGAGTCAGGATTTCACTCTGTCTCCTAGGCTGGAGTGCAGTGGCATGTTCATAGCTCATTGCAGCCTCGACCCCCTGGGTTCAGGTGATCCTCCTGTCTCCGTCTCCTGAGTAGCTGGGATTACAGGTGCTTGCCACCATGCCTGGTTAATTTTTTGAATTTTTTTTTAATAGAGACGAGGCCTCACTTGTTGCCCAGGCTGATTTCAAATCCTGGCCTCAAGCAATTCTCCCACCTCTGCCTTCCAAACTGCTGGGGTTACAGGAGTGAGGCCACTGCACCCAGCAGAAATAATGCTTTTTATTTGTTTTTTTGGGTTGGGTCTCATTCTATCATCACCCAGGCTGGAGTGCAGTGGCACAATCACAGATCAACGCAGTTTAACCTCCCAGGCTCAGGTGATCTTTACATCTCAGCCTCCCAAGTAACTAGGACTACAGGCAAGCACCACCACATCTGGCTAATTTTTTTTTTTGTATAGACAAGGTCTCGCTGTGTTGCCTAGGCTGGTCTCGAACTCCTGGGCTCAAGCAATTCTCCCGCTTCAGTCTCTCAAAGTGCTGGGGCTACAGGCATGAGCCCACCGCTCCTGGTTGTTTTTTAATGAATGAAATAAAATGCATAGGATTATAAAAAGCAGCCATATTAAGACACAGTTATTCAACTATGAAACAAACATGTAATATGTGATATATGTGCTTTGCTATTAAATCATGAAATAAGATCAGGCCTACAACAACCATGATTTTGAGGAAGTGATGGGTGAATGATGAGGGGCCTGCCATAACTGTCACTGTAGGGAACAGACCCCAATGTTCAGCGACAAAGCTCCGGGCTCTGGTCATTCTATCTTGGGGTTGTTACCTGTATTCATTATTGGAGGAAATGCTCAAGATTAGTCAGAGTCAGTTTAATTCCAACATAAAGATGGAATTCCTTTACTATCCAAGTTTACAGACACCCTGAGGTCTATCCATGGGCCAAGGTTAAGAACTCCTGCAGTTAGGCTGGAGCTGTAGCAGGGACTCAGTGATTTCCTACCGAACCAAACTTTATGTTTGACATGGGGTGGGTGCTGGGTGTGAATCTGAGGAGATAACAGGGAGAGAAGACATGGTGCAAACCCAGCACAGGACACCCTGGTGTTTTCCTTATTATACCACCTAGCAAGCAGCCCAGCTTCTTCAAAACAGTAGTCTGGGCCAGGTATGGTGGTTCAAGCCTGTAATCCCAGCACTTTTTGAGGCCAAGGTGAGAGGATTGCCTAAGCCCAGGTGTTGAAGATCAGCCTGGGGAACTTTGTGAGACCTTGTCTCTATAATATATCGAAAAAATTAGCTGGGCGTGGTAGCGCCCACCTGTAGTCCCAGCTACTTGGAAGGCTGAGGTGGAAGGATCACCTGAGTCCAGCGGGTCAACACTGGGGTGGCCATGAGTGTGCCACTGCTCTCCAGCCTGGGTGACAGAGTGAGACTCTGACTCAAAAAAAAAAAAAAAAAAAAAAAAAATAGCCTGAGGCCAGGGGCAGTGGCTCACACCTGTAATCCCAGCACTTTGGGAGGCTGAGGTGAAAAGATTGCCCAAGCCCAGGAGTGCAAGACTAGGCTGGGCAACATGATGAGACCTCGTCTCTACAATAAGTAAAAAAATTAGCTAGGTGTGGTGAGGCCTATAGTTCTAGCTACTTGGGAGGCTGAGGAGGGAGGACTGCCTGAGCCCAGGAGTTCAAGGTTGCAGTGAGCCATGATCATGCCACTGCACTCCAGCCTGGGTGACCGAGTAAGACTCCAAATCAAAAAAAAAAAAAAAAAAAAGTAGCCTGTAAAAAATATTTATCAGTAATAGCAAATAAAACACAAAAACATCCATTGATGGCAAAAATAAATACTGACCCAAGACCATAGGTTTTATTTCCATTTTCACTAGAATTTCACCCCATCCCCCACCACCAATTTAAATCATGACTGAACAAAGTCTGAATCAAAGTTCTACCACTCAGTAGCCATGTGACTTTGGGTGAGGTATTTAACCTGCTTCAGCATTCTAACCCACAGAATGGGGGAAATAGCAGTCTTACCTCATAGCTTGAAAGACTGTGCACACAGAGCTCAGCTCAGTCCCAAGGAAAAGGAAGAAGCCTGTCCATGTTAGCTGTGAGTAACAAGACTTTTGCAAACGGTGATTTATCCCAGAATCTATGGTTTACTTAATACCTGAAATTAATTCACACAGGACAATATATAAATAGCAAATATAAATATAAATAGCAAATATAAATAAAGAGCAAAACCATATGATCCCACCTCAATGGATACAGAAAAAGAATCTGGCAAAAATCCAACACCCCTTTTTGAGAAAGACATTCAACATACTAGGAATAGAAGAGACCTTCCTCAACCTGACAAAGGCCATCTGCAAACGAATTTCATACTCTGCGGTGAAAGACTGAAATTTTTCCTCTAGATCGGGGATAAGGTAAAGTAGTCCACTCTTTTTTGTTGTTGTTGCCAAGGTTTCACTTGACGCCCAGACTGGAGTGCAGTGGAATGATCACAGCTCACTGCAGCCTCGACCTCCTGGGCTCTGGAGATCCTCCTGCCTCAGCTTCCCAAGTAGCTGGGACTACAGGTGCATGCCACCAAGCCCAGCTAGATTTTTGACTTTCTGTAGAGACAAGGGCTTGCTATGTTGTCCAGGCTGGTCTCGAACTCCTGGGCTCAAGTGATCCTCTGGCCTCAGCTTCCCAGAGTGTTGGTACTACAGATGTGAGCCATCATGCTCAGCAGGAGGTCTACTCTTATTTCTATTCAGCATTGCCCTGGAGGTTCTAACCAGTCATGAAACAAAAGCAACAAAAGGGATTCAGACTGGAAAGGAAGAATTACAGCAATCTTTATTCACAGATGTCATCATAAGGTATACATAAAACTAAGGGATCCACTAAAAATTATTAGAACTAATACGTTGGTGCAGCAAGGTCACAGGATACAAACGCCACATAAACACTCGTACTTATGTTTTCTTCTGAGAGCTTTAGCTTTGCTCTTGCATGTAGGTTGTTGATTCATTTCAAGTTAATTTTTATATAATGTGAGATAAGGGTCTGCTAAGGTTTGAGTGTTTGTCCCCTCCAAGACTCATACCGAAACCTCAAAAAGTTCTTAGAAGAAAACTTAAGTACGAATTTCCATGACCTTGGATTAGGGAATGGCTTCTTAAAAAATTAATTCCATTTCTATATACTTGCAATAAACAACCCAAAATGAAATTAAGAACACAATTTCATTTATAATAGCATTAAAAGAGTAAAAGACTTGGAGAAATTTAACAAGAAAGTACAAAACTTATATTCTAAAAGCTACAAAACATTTTTTAGAGAAATTAAAGAATCTAAATAAATGGAAAGACATCCCATGCTCATTTACTGGGACACAATATTGTTAAGATGACAATATTCCTCAAATTGATCTACAGATTAAACACAAGGCTTCTTTGAAGAAACTCATCAGCTGATCTTAACATTCACAGGGAAGTTCAAGCAACCCAGAATAGTCAAAACAATATTGAAAAAGAAAACAACATTGGAGGACTCATGTCTCCTGATTTCACAATTGGCTGCAAAGCCACAGTAATTCAGACACTGGTATAAGGATAGACACATAGATCAATGGAGAATCGAGAGTCCAGCAATCAGCCCTCAATTTGTGGTTGATTGATTTTTGACAAGTGCGCAAAAAAAAAAAAAAAAAAAATCAGTGGGGGAAAGAGTTGTCTCTTCAACAAATGGTACAGAAACAACTGAATATCTACATGCAGAAGAATCTAGTTGGACACTATCTTAGTCTGTTCTGTGGTGCTGTAACAAAATATCACGGTCTGGGTACTTTATAAAGAACAGAAACTTATGTCTCACAATTCTGGAGGCCAAGAAGTTCAAGATCAAAACATCAACATCCTGGAGAGCCTTCTTGCTGTAACATCTTGCGGAGGGAGGGCAAAGAGGAAGAGAGAAGGGAGCCAAACTTGCCCTTTTATAGCAGAAGTAAGCCCACCCATGAGCTCAGAGATCCCATGTTCAAACCACCTCTTAAAGGTCCCAACTCTTAATACTTTACAGTGGAAATGAGGTTTCAATGTGAGTCTTGGAGGAGACAAACACTCAAACCTTAGCAGACACTTATCTCACATTATATAAAAATTAATTTGAAATGGGTCAACAACCTACATGCAAGAGCAAAGCTCTTAGAAGAAAACATAAGTATGAATCTCCATGACCTTGGATTAGAGAATGGCTTCTTAAACATGACCCTGAAAACAGAAGCAACAAAAGAAAAAAAGAGATAATTTGGACTTTGTAAAAATTAAAAACTTTTGTGCTGTGAGAACACCAAGAAGATAGTGAAAAGACAACCCACGGGGGGGCGGGATGTGGATTATCTGCAGATCACGTCTGATAATAAACTGCAATCTAGAACATGTAAAGCACTTTTACAACTCAACAATGAAAGGACAAAACAGTTTAAAAATGGGCAAAGAAACTGAATAGATCTTTCAGGAAGGTATATAAATGACCAACAAACACACGAAAGGTTCCCAACATAATTTGTTATTAGAGAAATGCAAATCACAACCACAATATGATGCTACTTTATATCCAAAGAGACAGACTCCAAAAGTGTGGGGGAGGATGTGAAGAAATTAGAACGCTTGTACATTGCTGGTGGGAACGTAAAATAGTGCCACCACAATAGATGTTTGTCCAAAGATGAAAAAATAGACTTACTATATGACTCAGCAGTTCCAAACCCAGGTGTATGCCCAAGAAAAATGAAAGCTTATGTCCACATAAAAACGTACACACATATTCAACATAGGACAGCATCATTCATAATAGTTAAAAAATGGAAACAATTCAAATGTCCATCACCTGATTAACTGATAGATAAAACGCAGTACATCCATATGATAGAATATTATCTGGCAATAAAAAACAGTGATGTGCTGATATGTGGTACAACATGAATGACACAAAAAGATGATGCCATATGAAATAAATCAGACACAAAAGCCCACATGTGGCATGACTCCATTTACATAAAATGCCCAGAACAGGCAAATTTATGGAGACAGAAAATAGATTAGTGCTTGCCTAAGGCTGGAGGGGGCAGGGGGGTGTCTTAGATTATTTGCGTTGCTGTAACAGAATACCCGAGAGCGGTGCTTTATAAAGAAGAGAGGTTCACTCATGATTCTGCAGGCTGGGAAGTTCAAGATCGAGCAGCTGCCTAGAGCAGCTTCTGATGGGGATCTCAGGCTGCATCAAAATGTGGTGGAAAAACAGGAGAATCGGGCAAAACATGGTAGGCAACTCTGTTTTATAACAACCTCTTGGGAACTCATCCAGTCCCAAGAGAACTAACCCAGTCTTGAAAGAAGGGTATTAACCATCTTAAGGACCTTATCATCCCTTGAAGGCACCACCTCCCAACACTGCCACGTTGGGACAAGCCTCAACCCAAGTTCTGGTGGAAACAAACTACAGTCAAATCATAGCAGAGGGTGACTGCTAGGGGGTGTGAAGTTTCTTTTCTAGGACCTTGAAATGTCCTTAAAAAAAATTTTTTTTTAGTTATGGTCTCACTGTCACTCAGGCTGTAGTGTAGTGGTACAACCACTTACTGCAGCCTCAACCTCCTGGGCTCAGATGATCCTCCTGCCTCAGCCTCCCAAGTAGCTGGGATTACAAGTGCACACCACCATGGCTGGCTAATTTTTGTATTTTTTGTAGAGACAGAGTCTTGCAGCATAGCAAGACTTGCCCAAGCAACATTGGGCAATATGGCAACATTGCCCAAGCTGCTCTTGAACTCCTGGCTTCAAGTGATCCTCCTGCCTCAGCCTCCCAAAGCATGGGATTACAGGCGTGAACCACTACAACTGGCCCAGACAATACATTTTTTTTCCCCAGGAGATACACTGGTAGTTGCCTATCCAATTTTGTTGCTACACAACAGTGATCTTGCCTTCTACCTCTATAAAGAAATTCTACCTATGCTTGAAACAGTGATTAGCTCTCTTGCAGATGGGGGTAGGAGGGACAATGTCACATGACTGGGGACAGTGAGGTCTTAGAACTTTCTGAGAAAGCTCTTTTTTTTTTGAGTTAGAGTCTCACTCTGTTACCCAGGCTGGAGTACAGTGGCACACTCACGGCTACCCCAGTGTTGACCTGCTGGGCTCCGGCAATCCTTCCGCCTCAGCCTTCCAAGTAGCTGGAACTACAGACTCATGTTACCACACTGGGCTAATTTTTGTGATTTATTGTAGAGACAAGGTCTTGCCAAGTTGCCCAGGCTGATCTCAAACTCACAGGCTCAGGCAATCGACTCATCTTGGCCTCCCAAAGTGCTGTGATTACAGGCTGAGCCACCTGAGAAAGCTCTTTTCAAGGGACACACACCTTTTGCCTTTTCCTTCCCTCTTCCTAGAGCCACAAGGGTGGTTTTGTTTACGCCTGCCGGAGCAGAAAGACACTGGGTGACCCCCCCATGGGATATTGCACCCGCACTGGACTGCGAACCTCTCAACTTCTTGTAATGTGAGGAAATAAGTGTCTGTGTTTAACCCACTAGTATTGGGGCTTCCTGCTACATCCAGCCCAATGCAACCTGCTGCTGACAAATGTGTCATTTTCTTTTCCTTTAAAATTTCTGAGACAAAGAAGCGGTACCTCAGGCTACAACAGCAAATGTGCGGCAGGCTCAGGAGCAAGAGAAGCCCCAGACAGAAAGCTCCAGGGTGGCAGGGACACGCAAGCTGCACTGTCCTGGATCTCCCACTCCAACTGATGCTAAATGGGCATCGTCTTCAGACCACAGAAAAAGCCATCCTTGAGAAGGTGAATGAATGACTCAGCCTTTGCTTTCTGTTTGTGAACAGAGGCAAAGTGTGAGAAAATCCAGTGGTGTCAGAGGAATGACCAACCAAAGTCTGAGGCCAGGAGACCGAGGGGATGTCGAAAGGAAGATGGAGATCTCAAAAAGACAAGTACCCAAATCACCAAAGAGAGAGAGTTTAAAGAGGGAACAGGCTCTTGGTTATGAGGTGTGATGACACACAGTAGCTTCCAGGATGTTAAAATGTCATTTAGAAAAGCATTTTCAGGCTGGGTGCAGGGGCTCATGCCTGGAATCCCAGCACTCTGGGAGACTGAGGCGGGAGGATCACTTGAGCCCAGGCAAAATAGCAAGACCTCATCTCTACAAAAAATTAATTTAAAAATGAGCAGGGTGTGTAGTCCCAGCTACTCAGGAGCTGAGGTGGGAGGATCACCTGAGCCCAAGAGGTCAATACTGCGGTGAGCCACGATTGTGCCTGCACTCCAGCCTGGGAGATGGAGTGAGACCCTGACTTAAAAATAAAATAAAAAATATTTTCAGAGAATAAGATACAACAGGGACATGGGAGGCAAGAAGTTGGAAAAAATGGGGTGAACCCAAGATGATAGATCTCCATCTAGAAAAGGAGGTCTCCATCGTATTTATAAACATAAAAAATAGCCATGTAAAATGGAAACATAGGAATTGTTTTTATCCTCAGGTGGTTTAGATACGCTTTCTTTCTGATCACACTTCAAATGACAAGAAGAATATCTAACTCACCATAACAGAAAGACAGCATTGGAGGGAAGAGAAAAATACAGGAAAATACAGAGTGAAGGAGAAAAACCCCAGGGAAATCAAATAGTAAGGGTGCCAAATTTCCCCATAAAGATCAAAGTATAAAACTGATTAAAAATTAAAGACAAAAATGTGTTGAGTGGTTAATTTAAAGCAAAAACTACCCAGCCTGGCAACATAGGGGAAACTTCATCTCTACACACACACACACACACACACACACACAAGCCCCCCACAAAAAACTAGCCAGGTGTGGTGGTGCACACCTGTAGTCACAGCTACTTGGGAGGCTGAGGTGGGAGGTTTGCCTGTAAAGGCTGTGGTGAGCTGTGATCATGACACTGCACTCCAGCCTGAGTGACAGAGTGAGATCCTGACTCAAAAAAAAAAAAAAAAAATTACTGAAGATTACAGCTAGAAATATGGTCTCAAAATCAGCAAATATCCAACAAAGGTAATGTTAATAAAATAATAAATACATGCAAATGATCAGAGCAATAATGCTGAATTTGTATGTCCTGAAATATGCAATGAAACGTCATCTTGGATGTGTTTACTGCCAGGCAGGTGTTTGGGGACTGTGTCCCTTCCAGCTCCAAAATTCTGTAACACAAGAGAAAAACCTGCTGAAAGCTACACAGATACCAGGAGACAAAGACACAAGCCATAAAAAAGAGACTCCTGCAAAATGCACATTCTCACACCATTATGTGATAATTTTAGAAATAAATCAAAGTGTAATTATAAAGCCAACCTCTCAGAACCTTTTAAAAAGCAGTCTTTTAAAATAACGTTTGTGATGACTTACACAGCTGAACAGAGAATGTATAACAATATTTATCTTAACTATGGAGGAGACCTGAGTTCATGAAAAACTATTTTTAAAAGCTACCAGTCAAAAATAAGTGTATTTGGCTCTGTAAGTCAACAAAAAAGTAGCCAAATAGGATAACTATTTTAACATATATATTTAAATATATATGAGATAAAAATGTGAAGGGTCCTCTTGGCCTCTGAGGCAGCCTTTGAGATATCACAGAGAACCCCGTGGGTTCCCTGGAGTACAGTTTGAGGTCACCGCCCTGGTGATCTGTAGGACCAGTGCCTTGTGGTCGTCATCAGCTGGCTCAACAGGAGGAAAGACCCAAGACATGGAGATCCTGGGTGCCAACACGTCAAGGGCTGACAGGCAAAGTCAGGAAGTAACTTCTGGGATCAAATATGTCTGGGGGATGGCCCCCCTCATTGTCATGGTGATGGCAGGAATTTGGTCACTTTGAGATGACTATAAATATTATGGAGGGAGAAACAGGTCTCTGTCTACATGGACCCCTAGGCTGTCAGCAGAACAACACCCAAACCCTGCACCTGTGGTGCCATGGGCACTGCTATATCATAAACCTCCCCTGAGATCCTGCTAGTCGGACCACCTCTATCCTCTCAGACTATCCTAGGTCACCTATGGGCCACCACATTGAAAGAGGAGTCATGGTCTCTTTAACGTACACAAGGACCCCAAAGGAAGAAAACACAAAGAAATGAGGTTCAGAGTGTAGGCTCTGAAGGGAGAGTCCATGCTCCTTCCAGCTGGGTCCCTTCAGATGGAACACAGATGCCCTCAAGCCCCGGGTCCTTGTCTGTAACAAGACAGTATTAGCCGCACCTACCCGATGGGGTTGTTTTGTCTTGTTTTTAGACATGAGTGTTTCACTATGTTATCTAGGCTGATCTTGAACTCTTGGCCTCAAGCAATCCTCCTGCCTCAGCCTCCTTAGTAGCTGGGATTAAAGGCAGGCGCCACCAGGCCCAGCTGCTGTTGTTATTGGAATTCAACACATATAAAGATGCGGACTACACTTAACTCATGATGAACATACAATACATTTCATAAATTCTATTGCACACAACAGTAACACACACACACACACACACAACTCCCAAGTCCAAATTCTACATTCATGCAAACATACGAAATTCTTGAGAAAATGTCTAGGAAATAACATAAAAGGAAAGCCGAATAGATGACAACACCTATGAGTAGTCCTAAAAAATCAGAAGAGTGCTCCTTGTTCCTTTTAGAAATAAGTGTGTGCATAATACGCAAGGTTCACCCTCTGTGAACAAGCGTTCTTTAAGTAAACTATAAAAATCAAGATGTCACCACTGATCAAGAAGAGTTAAGAGCTTCCTGTCCTTTTTGCTCCCCAAAGGAAGGAAGCCCACAGGTCACAGGTGATTAAACCTTGAAGTGGGGGACTCAAACTCCTCAGACCTGTCTGGCCACACAGTATTATTTTAAAGATAGAATCAGGGCTAGGAGTGCTGGCTCACACCCGTAATCTCAACACTTTGGGAGGCCAAGGTGGGAGGATTGCTTAAGGTTAGGAGTTCAAGACCAGCCTGGGCAACATAGCAAGACCTTGTCCCTACAAAAAAATCAAAAAATTAGCCGGGTGCGATGGTGTGTACCTGTAGTTCCAGTTGCTTGGGAGGCTAAGGCAGGAGGATTGCCTGAGCCCAGGAGGTCGGTCGGGGCTGTGGTGGGATGTGATCATGCCACTGCGCTCCATCCTGGGCAACAGAGCAAGACTCAATTAAAAAAAAAGTGAAAATGTTAGCGCCTGTGGTGGGGCTGCTCTGTCCAGGATGCAGGCTCCACTCCTCCCTAATTTCCACACCCCAAGTTACGCTAATTTACATTCATGGTCTGAGCCCTGGCTTCACTGGCCACAGAGCTTTCCTTCTAAGGAGAAGTGACCAGTAAAAGACAGAGAATGGGAACAATAAACCCTGAACACCTAATTAGGCTTCTAAAGATGGCTTCTGGCCAAAGGAACACAGTGGCTGTGCTCACAGGACAGCATTTCAGAAAAATGATCAAGTCCCCAGCAAATCAGAACACTGAGTTGAAGGAGACCAAAGGTTGGACGGTGAGGGGACAGCAGGTCATAACAGAGATGTCTCCCGATGGGGTGATTGTCCCTGCTGTCCTCAGCTGGGCCATGTGCTTCTGGGTAATGACCTCCTCTAACGATAGTGGTGTTCCACATGTAAGGTCATTAATGTGCTAATGGTCACAATCTCCCCTCACTCCTCCCTCCTTCCTTCCAGGGCAGGGGTTCCCAACCCACAGGCTACTGACCAGTACTGGTCCATGGTTTGTTAGGAACTGAGTGGCACACCAGGAGGTGAGCGGTGGACAGTGAGCAAAGTTTCATCTGTATTTACAGCCATTCCCCATCACTTGCATTACCACCTGAGCTCCGCCTCCTGTAGGATTAGAGCAACATTCGATTCTCACAGGAGCGCAAACCCTACTGTGAATTGCACATGAGAGGGATCTAGGTTGTGCCCTCCTCATGAGAATTTAATGCCTGATGATCTGAGGTAGAGCTGACGCAGTGAGGCTAGCACTGTCTCCAGTAACCCCCAGACGGGAGCATCTAGTTGCAGGAAGACGAGCTCAGGGCTCCCACTGATTCTGCATTATAGTGAGTTGTGTACTTACTTCATTATATATCACAATGGGATAATCATGGAAATAAAGTACACAATTAATGTTATGTGCTTGAATTATCCTGAAAAATTGTGTTCCACGAAACTGGTCCCTGATGCCAGAAAGGTTGGGGACCGCTGTTCTAGGGGACAAGATTGTTGCTTGGGGCCAGCTCCCAGGACTAGCCTCCACCCTGGAGAATTCAGGTAGCAGGCTGAGAGGGAGGTGGAAAACAGCAGGGGTTGAATGATTGTCATAAAAGAGAGCAGAGGGAGATGGAGGGGGGACTGAGGGACAGAGGACTGATGTTGGGGATGACTAAGAGAGCTTGAGAGAAGAGACCTGGGACATGAGAGACTGGGAGAGGAGGACAGAAGGGCATTTTCTTTGCATTACAAACTGGAGTCTCTTTAAGTTTCCTTTAAGATGCAAGAAAAACTGAATTCATTTTTTTTACTTTTGGTGACTAGACCATGCTTTTTCCAATGGAACGCGTGCCTTAGACAGGACCCCAAAGAGCCCAAGAAGTACATGGGTTCCATCTGTACCAAACCCATCCCTCCTTCATAGGGAGAAAGAGGGAACAGGATGGATTTTAGGATAAAAGAAAAGAAAGTCATCGTATTTCATAATATTAACAAGAACTTCTAATGCAGCAGGCTGAAGTTAGCACACACAAATACTGAATGCTGCATGGTGAGGAGTAAGAGTCGTGTCCTGCAACACAGCTCTAATTCCAAGATACAAACATTTTCCAAGTAGGAAACAAACAAGGGGGGACCAAAAAAAAAAAATCCCGGAATTTATTTATAAAAATGTGTGTATTTATTCTTCCATGTTTGAACTTCAGTCACCTTCAAAGTACTCTCCATTGGATGCAATACACCTATTGAGACACTTTTCCCATAGCTCAAAACAGTTTTTGAACTTGTCCATTTTGAAGTCTTTTAGTACTTCTGCTGTTTTTTGTTTCACTTCCTCCACATGGGCAAAATGTTTCCCTTTGAGGACTTTTTTTTTTTTTTTTAATCTGAGGAAACAACAACAAAAAAAGTTGCTTGGGGCAAGACTGGGTGAATAGGGAGGGTGGGGCACAGGGGTCATACTGTTTTTGGTCAAAAACTGTTGAACATTCAACACTGTGGGGGCAGATGCGCTCATAAATCACCCATCGTGAAACTGGCAAACATGTTGAAAGAATCTCCAAAAAAAAAACACTGAAGCTGAACACAGCCTCTCACAGCAACGCTGGCCGGTTCAGTGATGCCAGTGGGTTCCTGGAACACCTACCTGGCGGGGGAGCCTGTACTTCACCCTCCAGAAGATCATTTCAGGTGTTTTTGGGTTCCCCTTGTAATTGAACAAATCCAGGATTCCCAGAATGCATAGTCTGAGCTTCCCACAGAATTTGAAAGCTGGATCTCAAAGAGCAGTGACCCTCTCCGCTTCCCTGAATGAGGGCAAGCCCTGAACAGGGACTCTCTGTTCCCTCAGCCCCCATGACCCTGCTCTGCTTCTCAGTCATTATTCTAAAATGCACCTGCTGTTCATGTGGAACACATGTTAAAGTGCTTTAAAAGCTACTGCTATAGTGGAAACAGAGAGTAGCTGCAAACATACTGAACAAAAGTTTGCATTCTCAGGGGACCCGACTGGAAAAAGGGCTAAGCCCACAGACAATGAAGCAAACCCAAGGAAAACCTCGAAATATGAAATGGAATAGAAATTAAAAACATTTCTCTACCTAAGTAATAAATAATAGGCATTGAACAGAAAAAGAAGGATGTAAAGTAATGATGCAACATTTGACGTTCAGATGCAGGCTAAACTCCTCAAAATATAGCACACAATACACGATGGTTAATGCAATAGCCTCTGGTTCCCCAGAGAAAAATGGGGGAAGATTAGGTAGCTGACTCAGAGAAGATGAACATAAATATTTAAAATAAATAAATTTTAATATAAATCAAGGACATTTTAATTGTAAGGAGAGTCTTTTATTTTATTTTGAGACAGGGTCTTGCTCTGTCACCCAGGCTGGAGTGCAGCGGCACAATCATAGCTCATTGCAGTCTCAAACTCCTGGGCTCAAGAGATTCTCCTACCTCAGCCTCCCAAGTAGCTGGGACTACAGGCATGTGCTAACACACTCAGCTAGTTAAAAAAAAAAAAAAATCTGTAGAGATAGGATCTTGCCATGTTGCCCAGGTGGGTCTAGAATTCCTGGCCTCAAGCCATCCTCCTGCCTCAACCTCCCAAAGTGCTGAGATTACAGGCGTGAGCTACCACACCCAGCTTCAGAGATTCATTTTTATCCAATTACAACAATACAAGGGAGGACCCCTCCAAAACCTGGAATTATCCTTTGGAGGGCAAGCCCCTTATAAGTCAGTCTTCCCCCGCTAGGTAAGTGTTCTAGGAATCCTTTGGCATCTGTGAACCGGCCAGCATTGTGGTGAGAGGCTGCGTTTGGCTTCAGTGAATTTTTTTTGGAGATTCTCTCAACGTGTTTGCCCATTTCATGATGGGTGATTTATGAGCGCGCCTGCCCACGCTGTGCTGAGTGTTCAGCAGTTTTGGACCCCAAATGGCATGACCCCCGTGTCCCACCCTACCTATTCAACCCAACCTCGCACCCAACACATTCCTGCATCCTAGATGACAAGTCACAAACTGGCCCTCAGCATACCTGACTTCCAGCTGTTGGGAGGTTGGCCAAGACAGCCAGTGAGCACACACTTCTGTGCACCATGCCAGCCCAGCCTGCTTGTACTCTGCAGCATGGGGGGCTTGGTCTGGCAGCGGCATTACAGAAGACAGTCCACCAGACTCAACTTTTCATACTTTTAATGTGCCTGGGATTCACCTTTTTTTTGAGTCGGGGTTTCACTCTGTCACCCACTCATGGCCACCTGCTGGGCTCTGGGGATCCTTTCACCTCAGCCTCCTAAGTAGCTGGGACTACAGATGTATACCACCATACCCGGCTAATTTTTTAATTTACTGTAGAGATGAGGTCTCACCAAGTTGCCCAGGTTGGTCTTGAGCCTCTGGGCTCAGGCAATCCTCTCACCTTTGTCTCCCAAAGTGCTGGGATTACAGGCATGGGCCACTGCACCCGGCCACCCTGTTTTCTTTTCTTCTTTTTTTTTTTTTTTTGAGTTGGAGTCTCACTTTGTCACCCAGGCTGGAGTGCAGTGGTACACTCATGGCCACCTCAGCGTCGACTTGCTAGGCTCCGGTGATCCTTCCGCCTCAGCCTTCCAAGTAGCTGGAACTACAGATGCATGCTACCACGCCTAGCTAGTTTCTGATTTATTGTAGTGATGAGGCCAAGTTGCCCGGGATGGTCTTGAACCCGCTGGCTCAGGCAACCCACTCGCCTCGGCCTCCCAAAGTGCTGGGATTACAGATTGAGCCACTGAGCCCAGTCGAACGTTTTCTTAAAGCCCAGACGAACTCCACTGGTCTGGGCTGATCTGAGACTCTCATTTCTAACAAGTTGTCAGGTGATATTAACACCACTGATGCAGGGACCACTCTTCGGAGACAGCAAGGAACCTTGTGAGAGGTCTCACGTTTCAACCTCATGCCAGCTCCTGTCACATCTGCCTCTAGATGCAGGGCTCCTCCAGGGACACCCCCTCAAGGTGCTCTTGTGCTGCCCAGTCCCATCCCAGGGGGCATTCCTTTAGGGGCCTGCCTACTGTGAGAGGATCTCTCAAGAGGACCAAACACCTGTATGTTCACCACAAGTACCCTGCACCCCTCAGGAGAGTTCTGACAGCACCAGAGCCTGTGAACCACCAGCAGCATATCCCAAGTGCCCTGGTCAGGCCTTCGGGAGCTGTGAGCGCCCTGGGATGCCTGCGACTCTGGGCTCTGACAATGCTGCACCCTGGCAAGGGCCGCACCGTGATAAGGCTGAGACGGGCGCAGCTGCCACCCACGTACACCTGTCCCCTGTGTAATAAGCTGCAGGACAAATGCTTATTCCAAGCTAACAAAGCTGGAACCCTCCCAGCAGCACCCTAGGATAAGGGGACCATCAGATGGTGTCTCTCTGCCTCTTCATTTCAGCAACTGAAAAGTGTGGGCCCAAATTTGGCAATGACGTGGGTCCTTCTGACTTATAACCCTGCATAGGAACAATCTGTGGCTCAGTTTCCCATCCTGCTCATGCTTTCTCATCACCCTGTATTTAAAATCCCCCAGAATCCATGCCTTGTGTGGTGTACGTGTGCATGGTATTTAGGGCTGTTCACTAACGTTGGGTCTTGTCCAGGTGGGACTCCTGGGAGGACTGAGTTCTCTCATCCCCTGGAAGTCAGGTGTGGCCATGTGACTTGAGCTGGCCAATGACATGTGCTGGGAGGGGACCTACCCCAACTCTGGAGGGTGGCCATTTAATAGCTAGTGCTCGGCTCTCCAGTCCTTTCTCCCCCTTCCTGGGCAATCCTGGAAACATGTGCTGACAGAACAGAGCCACAAGGTGAAAGAAGCTTGGAACGCCGAGGCCACATGGGAGACAACTGCAGAGACACCTGCACCAACAGTGGACTCTGTGCAAGCAGGAAGGAAACTTTTGTTGTGTGCCGCTACTGAGACTTTGGGGGTAGCTTGTTACCACAGCATAACCCATGCCTACCCTGACTGTATCATATGCAAATAACCTCAAGTTCTTTTCAGACGCAAGTTAAGTTATAAACATGCCAGTAAACACAGAAGCAAACTCCTAGCAAAAATCCATTGGAGAGAAAAGACACAGAAGATCACTGACAAGATAGACTGTCAATCTGCTTCTCTGAGTACTTTAAGTTTATTCTTGTTTCATGTCTGCTCACCAGTCCTTTTCAGAATCAACATCCTTGAATTGTGTTTTAATATTTTGCTCTTTTTTTCATTGTGATAACCATACCTATTTGACATTTTGACCATTCATAAGTGCACAATTCAATAGCATTAAATATATGCAAAATGTTGTGTAACCATCACCACTGTCCACACCGGAAATGTTTTCATCATCCTAAACTGAAATGCTACCCATGACATAGTAGCCTCTATTTTAATCCATCTCTAATTCGCCTATTCTAAGTAGCACATCTAAACAGGATCATACACAATGTGTCCTGCCGTGTCTGTGTATTTCATGAAGCATCACTGTCGCCAGGTCTGTGTCACAGCATCTCCCAACACTGTTCCTTTTCAGGTTGAATAATATGCCATTATGTTTGGACCACATATGGTTTGTCCACTTGTCTGTTGATGACACTGGGCTGTTTCCACCTTTGGCTATTATGAGTGATGTAATGTCGGTGCACAAGCATCTGCTCAAGTCCTCAAGTGCCTCCCTGAGATTTTTTTGGATCTACACTTGGGGTGGAATTACTGGGTCATTTGGTGGTTCTGTGTTTAACCTTTAGAGAAACTGCCAGACTGTACTGCGCTCTGCTTTGCCTCTTAAGCGAAGGTCTGCACTAGACAACAGTTGCATGAAATCCTCAGTTGCATTTCCCAGGGAAACATCATTTGTGGAGCTCATCTCTCCTCCTATGCAACATTTTCTACATGAAATCCGGGGGCGGGGGGCACCAAGCATGGTGGCTCACACCTATAATCCTAGCACTTTGGGAGGCTGAGGAGGAAGGATTTCTTGAGCCCAGTAGTTTGAGACCAGCTTGGGTAACATAGCAAGACTTCATCTTTACAAAAAAATTAAAAAAACGTAGCCAGGCATGGTGGCACATACCCGTAGCTTCAGCTACTTAGAGGCTAAGTCGGAAGGAACACCTGAACCCAGGAGGTTGAGGTTGTGGTGAGCCATGATTGTGCCACTGCACTTCAGCCTGAGTAAGAGTGAGACTCTGACTTTAAAAAAAAAATTCTTAAAGTCCCAAGGGGGAAATATTTATGAGAATTAGGTACTGGGAGAAGGTAAAGACAGTGTCGCTTCTCTCCAGTGACTTCAAAGCTCCTCTTGCTTCCATCTTTTTCTTCTCCCTGGTTCTAACGTTCTGTGGGCAGTTTATGATTATTTTACTATCTCCGTTCCTGCTGCTGGCTCAGACTCTTTGCAGAGTGAGGCATGGTGGAATTAACTTTTAGAAGAAAATCATCATGTAATGTCACAAAAACAATGTAAGACAGAAATGGTTTACAGAATGATTCCAATGAAAAAACATACACATGTACGTAAGTGTATGTGTAGGGAAAAAAGACTAGAAAGAAAGGCATCAAAATGTTACTAAGATTTGGGTGATGTTGTTACAGGTGGCTTAATCTTTTCTTCTTTATGCTTTGTTCTACAAAAAAAGGTGCTTTTATTTTTTCATCAATTAAAAAAAAATAAAATTAGAGACAAGGTCTCATGATGTTGCCCAGGCTGGTTTTGAATTTTGATCTCCAGTGATCCTCCTGCCTTGGCCTCCGAAAGTGCTGGGATTACAGGGGTGAGCCACCACGCCAAGCTTTGTGTTTTGATCTATAAAAGGCAGATAATCACATCGACCTCCTGGAGTTGTGCGGATGGAAGTGAAGTATGGACATGACGCAGTGGTGAGCTGCATCACACGATTTGGTCACTGTCACAGTGTGTGTCTAAAGGGAGCAAGCACCGCGTCAGCAACTCATGCAAAGACTTCAAGGGAATGGCGGGAATGAGAAAGGGGATACGCCCTCACAAGACATTGCTCTCTGTTTTTTGACATGCATTCGCTCCCATGAGCTCTCTGTTTCTCACAAGACCCGTGAGGGGTCCGGCCTGCGGGGAGGCGATGGGCGTGAGGCTGGGCTCGTCATCACCAACAGCCTCTCTGTGCCAGATGCTGCCACAGGCACTCAGCAGACACCTCAGTGAGAAGGACCGGCTCAGAGTGGGCAAGAAACTGCCCGAAATGCCAGGACAGGGCCCTGAGCACCGACTCCACACCCTCAGCCTAGGTCCAGCTCCCTGCCCCACCCAGCGCAGTCATACCCACTACTCAGAAGCCTGTGCTCCCTCGAGCTCCCCTCCCACAACATCCTCACCCACATGGATGTCACTGGTCCCACGCACACTCTGCCCCTTCCTATCTCCGTGTCCCTGGAGAGCATCCAGGGGAGGTTTCTGATGGAGGTGGGAGGATTCAGCCTCCAATCTCCCATCCCCAAACAATCGTTCCATCGAAACAAAAGTCCTGCTCTTGCTGTGCAAATGCAGCAGTCAAGGCCCATTGCAAAGTAACCCCCCAATCCGTCTGTTCACCCCAACTCTGCCCTTTGTAGAAATTCAGAACTATCTGCTGAGACATGGGAGTTATTGCCATGAGGCTCCTGTGGAATATGAGTGCGCCTGGCAGAGTCCGGCTGGGGAGAAAAGGAGGGCATTATCCCTCCCCGCCCCCTCTGGTCCTGCAGTTCCGTCTCCCACAAGATTTCCTCACCAGATACCCAGTTACTTTGAGGCATCTTGACTGCTGACAGACAGGGCCACCTGGGACAGGAGCTGTGAGCCCACAGTTCAGCACGAAGCCTTCAGACACAGCCTGGGTGTCCCTGACCCCGCCAGCCCTCTCTGCCCGGCCTCGCTCACCCACTGAAGCCTGGGTTCCCAGACCAGCCCTGAGGAGTCTTGCCGAGTTGGGCTGAGGCCAGCCTCTTCGGGACTTTGTGCTCCTCCTCCTGGCACAGTGTCTACAGGACGCAGCCGTGGGGGGAGCCCTGGGGAGGCCTGCATGTCACCTTGTCACCCTGCCCTACGGCGAGCTCTCCCGTGCAAGCCCAGCACCCGCACCCTGGGCTGCTGGCCACCGTGGGCCTCTGTGCCATTCCAGGTGCTCTGGCACCTTGGCTGCCACTTCCAGCCGCAAAGTCCCTTCAGAATTTCTACAGCATCTTCCCCAACCCCCATTACTCGCTGACGCTTCAAGGGTGAATGATCTTTAGGGGTGTGGAGCAAGACTCCCAATCTTTATCCTTCTGCTGGGAAATAAAGACATAACTGGCTCCAGTCTTTCCACACCCTTGCTCAAAAACTCGCGGTGGCTCCCAACTGCCTCTAGTGAGTTCCAGCTTCTCAGGCCCCCTCTTGCCATGAGGCAGCAGAACTTCCCACCTTCCTTCCACCACCCCAACCATCACGGGGCCCTGAACGTGACTGTCTCCTGCTCCAGACAGAAAGCATGATTCGTCCCCAAGCTCAGATCACGCCCACCATGAGATGGCTGGCCCGGTCACTTCTTCCCCGGTTCTGCCTAGTAGGAAATGCGGGTCCTCTGGACCCTCATCAGTACTTCTGCATCCTTGCTTCCAACCTGGCATTCTTTTGGGTTGTTTTTTGAGTAGGAGTCCATTACCCAGGCTGGTGGTACAATCCTGCCCCTGCAGCGGTCTCAACGTCCTGGGCTCAGGTGAGCCTTCTGCCTCAGCCTCCCGAGTAGTTGGGACTAAATGCATGCCCATGACCAGCTAATTTTTTGATGTATTGTAGAGATGAGGTCTCACTATGCTGCCCAGGGTGGTCTCAAACTCCTGGGCTCAAGCAATCCTCCCACCTCGGCCTCCCAAAGTGTTGGGATTACAGATGCCTGGGCTGATTTCTTGCTCTGTAAGTCTGCAGGGCAGAGTCCCTGAACGCCCATACTTCCCCCTGGCCAGCGGCTAGTGCCCAGCGCTAAGCCAGGATTTGTTTACAGGCTCCTGTGCTACTTGTAAGCTTCCTCCCCAAGTCCCACGAATGCTTTGATCTGACTGAAAAGCCGAGAACACAGGGGCCTCCAATGTAGGGATCACTCACCCCCCCCAACTTTGCTAACTTGCAGATTCTGACTCAGGGCGTCTGGGGAGGGGACTGAGGTGCACTTCTAACTCGCGGACCACACTGAGGGCAGCAGAGAGGCGACACCACCTGTGGGTCAGACAACAGCTCACTTGGAGGAGGCTGGCAGGGCGCGACACAGATGCGCCGAGGCTGAGAGGTC
>NW_007115472.1:461495-465126 GCF_000164805.1 Carlito syrichta
GCTGGCCCGCCTGGCAGGGGAGCGCGGGGGATGCGCGGAGACACGGACGCGGGAGGAGCTACGAGCATCTCCTCACCTTCCGGGGGTCCAGGCAGAGCCCCACACCCGCGCATGCCCACCAGAGCTTGTTGGGTCAAACCGTGGGATTTCCAGTAGAGCCATGGCTTTGTCCGGGCGCTGCGGCTCACCTGTAATCCCAGCACTTGGGAGGCCGAGCTGGGAGGTTCGCTTGAGCCCAGGAGATCGACGACAGCTCGGGCAACGCAGCGAGACCCCTGTCTCCAAAAGCAAAATAAACATACCAAAAAGTTGGAAAAGTGTTACAGTGAATACCCATATACCCACTACCAACATTCTACAATGAACATGGGTCCCTCCTCCCAACCATCAACACATCTTGTTTAGTTGCATTTCTAAGTCAGCTGCGGCCCCTTGGCACATTTCTATCCTGTTCCCAGAACTTCTGCCTGCCTATCATTAGGCAGAGTTCAACATTTATTTATGTTTTTTTTTTAATTGGGGCGTAAAATTTACAGTGAAATGCATGAATCTTATGTATTGTGGGATGGGTCCTAAATGCACATGCCTCTGCAAACCAGACACCGCCTGTCAGCAAATGTCACCCACGGTCAGAGTTCCTGCAAGTCCCCGCCCAGGTTCCTCAGAGGAAATTACTGTTCTGTTTTTCCAGCTTTGATTCTTTTTGCCTTTATAGAACTTATTTATTATAGAGTTGCGGGGTACAAGTGGGGACTTGCTACCTAAGTAGGCTACATGCAGGTAAGGTTTGGGCTTCTAGCTGCCCCTCGCTCCCCCTGGAAGTGGATCAGGTACTCATTGTGTTTTCACATGCCTTCTGCCCTCCTTCTCCCTCCCTCCCTCCCTTCCCCCTCCCCTCTCCCCACTCTCCTAGCAGTGCCCAGTGACTGCCAATCCCAGCCTTGTGCTCCTGTGGCCAGTGATCAGGGCCTGCTTATGAATGAGAGCATGCAGTATTGAGTTTCTTGTTTCTGTGATCATTCACTTAGTATGATGGTCTCCAGCTGCATCCAAGTTGCTGCGAAGGCCATTGATCTTGTTCTTCTTTATGGCTGCGTAATACTCCATCATGTAGATGTACCACACATTCTTTATCCATTCACTTTCAATGGGCAGCAGAGTTGACTCCTATAGAACTTAATCCTGTCTGTTCTAAATCTCCACGTCAATGGAATCATGCAGGTACGCACCATTTTGGGCAAAGCATCATGTTTTTGAGATGTATCCGTATTGCATGTCTTAGTAATTCATTCCTTTTCTTTATGAGTTTCTCATTGTTGGGATATACCATAGTTTGTTTATTCATTCTCCTATTGATAGAAAGCAGGGCTGTTAGCGAATTTTGGTTACCATGAATAAAACTGTCATGAACATTCTTGTACAATGTTTATATGTTTTCATATTTCTTGGGTAAGTACCTAGGAGTGGAATTGCTAGGTCACAGGTAGGCACGTATTTAGTTTCATAAGAAACTGCCTGACATTTTTCTGAAGCCGCTGTACTAACCAACAAGGTACAGTACTTCTGGGTGCTCTATGTCCTTAGGAGCATTTGGCATATTGGTCATTTAAAATATACTGGTGGATGCACAGTGATCTCTCTCTCTTTTTTTTTTGAGACAGGGTCTGCTCTGTTACCCAGGCTGCGGTGCAGTGGCACGATCCCAGCTCATTGCAGCCTTGACCTCCTAGGCTCAAGCAAAACATGCTCCAAGCCTGGCTAATTTTTTGATTCTTTTGTAGAGACGGGATCTTGCAATGTTGCTTAGGTTGGTCTCAAACTCCTGGGCTCAAGAGATCCTCCTGCCCCTATCTCCCCAAGTGCTGGGTTTATAGGTGTGAGCCACCATGCCTGGCCAATAGCTCATTTTTTAAAGTGCCAGAGAACATCCCATCATCCGGATGTACCACAGCTTGCTTACCCACTCACCTACTGAAGGACTTCTTGGTTGCTTCCCAGTTTTGGAAATTATAAATAAAACATCCATGTGCAGGTTTTTGTGTGGGCATATGTTTTTAACTCCCTCGGGAAAATATTAAGAAGTGTATTGCTGGATTCTATGGTAACTAGATTTAGCTTTGTGAGACACTGCCAAGCTGTTTTCCACGGTGTCTGTCTCATTTTCCATTCCCCATAGCAATGAGATGGTTCCTGGTGCTCTGTATCCTTGTCAGCACTTGGTGATGTCAGTGTTGTGGTTCTGGCCATCCTACCAGGTGTGAGTAGGGTGGATTTGTGGGGTAGCTTCCCTCCCCCACTTGGCACCCCAGCATGTTACAGATGCTGCTACACTATCCTCTGGCCTCCAGTGTTTCTGATGAGAACTTAGCAGTCATTCAGATCACTGTTCCCTTTTTTCCTCTGACTTCAAGACTTTCTCTTTAAGTCTGGTCTTCAGTAGTGAGACCTTGCTGGGGTTTTTCTTCTATTGATTCTGCTTATTATTCCCTGAACTTCTTGAATCTGTAAATTTATGTCTCTCACTAAATTTGGGGATTTTCCAGCCATTATTATATTCCCCCCCCTTTTTTACACTCTTGAACAGTTTTAACAGCTGCTTCAATATCTTTGACTGTCACATCTAATGTTGCTATCCTTCAATTCTTTTCTATTGAGACTGTACCATGATGTTTTGTTTATTCCTATACTAAATAATTTTGGATTGCATCCTAGACAATGTATTTGCTGTATAATTTATGATGTGTTATAAAACCTCTGGATTCTGTTATGTTTTTCTGAAAAGAATTTATTTATTTTTAACTTGGTTGAATAAATGGCAAAACCATCTTCTTTGCTAGGGATTCCCAATCCCCAGGCCACACAGCAGAAGGTGAGTGGTGGGCAAGCAAGCGAAGTTTCATCTATATTTACAGCTGCTCGTCATCGCTCACATTACTGCCTGAGCTCCACCTGCCATCAGATCAGCAGCAGCATTAGATTCTTTAAGAGGCGAACCCTATTATGAACTGTACATGTGAGGGATCTAGGTTGCGTGAGAATCTAATGCCTGATGATCCCCGCCCCAGCTATGGAAAAACAGTCTTCCACAAAACTGGTCTCTGATGCCAAAAATGTTGGGGACCACTGCTCTTTGCAGTGGGAAGTAGCTCAACTTTTAGCTTGGTGGACCTTAGCTGTGCACACACAGTTTTAAGGCCAGCCAGAGATTTAAGCCAAGTTTACACACAGATTTTGGGAACCCCCTTTCTAGCTCTCTTTTCTGTTCCTTCCCCTTCCATGCTCAAGATGCTGTGGTTGCTCTGGGACCTCTGCTCTGGCTCTTCAAACCAGCAAGACTGTAGGTTTTACACTGGAGGCTTCCTGTCCTACCTGGGATAGACTGAGACCTAACCTCAAGCTGCAAGTGGTAAAAACAGGAAACCCTCACAGTGAGGTGCTCTTTTTTTTTTTTTTGAATTGGAGTCTCACTCTGTTGCCCAGACTGGAGTGCAGTGGCCGCTCCTGGCCACCGCAGCCTCAACTTGCTGGGCTCCGGCGATCCTTCCGCCTCAGTCTTCCAAGTAGCCGGAACTACAGGTGCGCGCTACTACGCCCGGCTAATTTTTTGATTTATTGTAGAGATGAGGTCTCG